>NC_053134.1:1781619-1824119 GCF_010015445.1 Perca fluviatilis
AAAACACTGTAATCTGGCCGGAAACAGCTGACAGCTCGCAGAAATACACACTGCGTTAGCTTCTGTTACAAGTCTAGTCTAATCTACCGGCTAGCTATGCTAACAGCCCGAGCTAACGGCTCCAAACAAAGACATGAGCTAACTAACAGCTAACGTTAGCTGCTAGCAGCTGTTAGCTCCGGAAAACAACATGTCCCGACACTAACAACCTCTGCTGTCTGCACACGGCCGCACATTATCACGGGAATGTCCCGGGATAAGTGTTAATGTTACAACACAGAGCTAACAGGTTAGCTAACGGGACAACAGAACGGGGAGCTAAATGCTAACCAGCCAAGGAGGCTAGCATTGATAACACTGGGACATGCTAACAGTGCTAAGCGGTTAGCATCGATGACACCGGGTGGGTAAAACCCGGAGAGGGACAGCTAACCCGGGTTAACGGACTGCCGGAACAAGGCGAGAGGTTAGCAGCGCGAGCGTCGCTCCGTGTGCCGGTTTGACGACATCTTGACAGGCGGTTAGCTGCTAGCCGTTAGCTGTTAGCATCGAGCGGAACAACAACAGTCCGCAGGCAGCAGCAGCGAGTGTTGACGAGTAGCGAAGCTCCGCCCCCTCTCCGTGGCTGTCAGTGTGACGTCACGAACCCATCTGTTTAATCCCCGGATGTAGACAGTCAACAATAGAAAGTGTAGAAGTAATAGACTTTTTTCGTTAATGGTACTTTATTCCACAGACCATTTATGGAAAAAAAAATGGGAGGCCTCCAATGCAGTTATAATGAAATTAAGTTATTACAAAAGTTATCTAAATTTCATCAACAGGTGCTTTAACGCTGCAAAATTATGTTTTATACACAACGTTTCTCCACACAGAACGATTATATGGAACAACACCGACAGAATAAGTCTTGATATCTACAGCTTTGGGTTGGTAGGAATAGCAATGAAGAAGAAGATCGACTTCTTAATTATGAGGAATTTCTGAAATCTAAAATCTTTCCTTTCACCCACAAAGAATACTCGGCTCTCTTCACTGGTTACCAGTTGCTGCCCGACACTAGTACTTACATACAGTACACTAGTACTCTCATACAGTACACTAGTACTTACATACAGTACACTAGTACTCTCATACAGTACACTAGTACTTACATACAGTACACTAGTACTCTCATACAGTACACTAGTACTTACATACAGTACACTAGTACACATCTAACTCATACAGTAACAGTACTACACAGTAACTATACTACATACAGTACACATACTTACATACAGTACACTATACTTACATACAGTACACTAGTACTCATAAGTACACTAGTACTACATACAGTACACTAGTACTTACACAGTACACTATTACTTACATACAGTACACTATTACTTACATACAGTACACTAGTACTTACACAGTACACTATTACCATACGAGTACACTAGTAAACTTACATACAGTACACTAGTACTCTCATACAGTACACTAGTACTTACATACAGTACACTAGTACTTACACAGTACACTATTACCTCATACAGTACACTAGTACTTACATACAGTACACTAGTACTTACATACAGTACACTATTACTACATACAGTACACTAGTACTTACATACAGTACACTAGTACTCTCATACAGTACACTAGTACTTACATACAGTACACAATACCTACACAGTACACTATTACTTACATACAGTACACTATACTTACATACAGTACACTAGTACTTACAAACACTATTACCTCATACAGTACACTAGTACTTACATACAGTACACTAGTACTTATACAGTACACAACACTATACAATAGCACACTAGTACTCTCATACAGTACACTAGTATCTTACATACAGTACACTAGTACTATACAACACTATTACCTCATACAGTACACTAGTACTCTCATACAGTACACTAGTACTCTCATACAGTACACTAGTACTTACATACAGTACACTATTACTCTCATACAGTACACTATTACTCTCATACAGTACACTAGTACTTACATACAGTACACTAGTACTCTCATACAGTACACTAGTACTTACATACAGTACACTAGTACTCTCATACAGTACACTAGTACTTACATACAGTACACTAGTACTCTCATACAGTACACTATTACTCTCATACAGTACACTATTACTCTCATACAGTACACTAGTACTTACATACAGTACACTAGTACTCTCATACAGTACACTAGTACTTACATACAGTACACTAGTACTCTCATACAGTACACTAGTACTTACATACAGTACACTATTACTCTCATACAGTACACTATTACTCTCATACAGTACACTAGTACTTACATACAGTACACTAGTACTCTCATACAGTACACTAGTACTCTCATACAGTACACTAGTACTTACATACAGTACACTAGTACTCTCATACAGTACACTAGTACTTACATACAGTACACTAGTACTTACACAGTACACTATTACTTACATACAGTACACTAGTACATACATACAGTACACTATTACTTACACAGTACACTAGTACTTACATACAGTACACTAGTACTCTCATACAGTACACTATTACTCTCATACAGTACACTAGTACTCTCATACAGTACACTAGTACTTACATACAGTACACTAGTACTTACACAGTACACTATTACTTACATACAGTACACTAGTACTTACATACAGTACACTATTACTTACACAGTACACTAGTACTTACATACAGTACACTAGTACATACATACAGTACACTATTACTTACACAGTACACTAGTACTTACATACAGTACACTAGTACATACATACAGTACACTATTACTTACACAGTACACTAGTACTTACATACAGTACACTAGTACTTACATACAATACACTAGTACATACATACAGTACACTATTACTTACACAGTACACTAGTACTTACATACAGTACACTAGTACTCTCATACAGTACACTATTACTCTCATACAGTATACTAGTACTTACATACAGTACACTAGTACTCTCATACAGTACACTAGTACTTACATACAGTACACTAGTACTCTCATACAGTACACAAGTACTCTCATACAGTACACTAGTACTCTCATACAGTACACTAGTACTCTCATACAGTACACTAGTACTTACATACATTACACTAGTACTCTCATACAGTACACTAGTACTTACATACAGTACACTAGTACTCTCATACAGTACACTAGTACTCTCATACAGTACACTAGTAATTACATACAGTACACTAGTACTCTCATACAGTACACTAGTACTTACATACAATACACTAGTACACACATACAGTACACTATTACTTACATACAGTACACTAGTACTCTCATACAGTACACTAGTACCTCATACAGTACACTATTACTCTCATACAGTACACTAGTACTTACATACAGTACACTAGTACTTACATACAGTACACTAGTACTTACATACAGTACACTAGTACTCTCATACAGTACACTAGTACTCTCATACAGTACACTAGTACTTACATACAGTACACTAGTACTCTCATACAGTACACTAGTACTTACATACAGTACACTAGTACTCTCATACAGTACACTAGTACTTACATACAGTACACTAGTACTCTCATACAGTACACTAGTACTTACATACAGTACACTAGTACTCTCATACAGTACACTAGTACTTACATACATTACACTAGTACTCTCATACAGTACACTAGTACTTACATACATAATGTACTTGCACTTCCTACTTGTTGTCTGGAGTTTGAACCTTCAGGTTTGAAAGCACTTCATTGTAAGTGGCTTTGGATGAAAGCCTCAGCTAAATGACATGTGATGTAATGTAATAATACCAAATGGTAATAAATGGTAATAAATGGTAATAAATGGTAATAAATGGTAATAAATGGTAATAACTGGTAATAACTGGTAATAACTGCTATACCTAGTGGAATTCTTCAACTAATGAAATGTCACTCTGAGAGACAAGAATTGCAAGAATTGGATCCGATCTTCTTCGTTAATGGAATAAATATTAAAAGTCATAAATGTACCAATAAACATCTAAGGAACTACTTCTACAGCAAAAGGAAAATCACTCCACGGGGGAAATTAGTCTTAATATTCTAACATACACTGGGAATCAACATGGCTTCTATACCATATACATCTGTTACCCCCAATAAACATTTTAAAATACTGCACAATATTTATCCCACGAACACATCGGTTTCAAGATTTGCGGCTGTGGATAAAAAATGTGAATTTTGTAAAATTGAAGAAGAAACTATTTTACATCTATTCTGGGAGTGAAAAAAGTTGAAAACTATTTAAATATTCAACAGAACCGTGAAATTAAATTGGAAGTAAAATATGTTATTCTTAATTACAACAACAAAAACAAACCAATACACAGAATTGTCAACTTATTAATTCTAAAAAGGGAAATTTCATATCCATAAAGCGAAGTTTTCTAAATCTCGACCAGCTGTTACTCACTTCAGAATTGAATTTCTGAACTTTTTGGAGTCTTTTCAAATTATTAATAATTAGAAAACTATTCATATAGCTGATCTACTGCAAGATTTTTTCAAGGAAATGTGATCATATAGCCTTCATTCCTTTTCATATTGCCTTTATATTGTTTTCTATGTATTTATTTTTTCTCATTATGTATTAAGTGCCCATTTTAATTTTATATATACTTATCTTTTATTTATTTATTTTTAATTTTATTGCTATTTATCTTTTACTTTATCAAAGATTTGCATTGTTCCCTGGATGGAAATGTTTATCTCTGTATATGATGCCAAACTGTTCAGAAAATGTGTAACATGTTTGTAAAATTCTTGCAATGTAAACACTAGAAAGTGTTTACGGATCAGGAACTATTGAGTCCTAGTCATAGACTGTTAATATTAATGGTCCTAGTGTAAAAGAACCCCAAGTTGGAGGTTGTGTTTACATTTTTAAGCAGGGATGATATGATTATGTGATCATGAGGGGCCAGTTGTTCAAAACATTTAATCTGGATCAAAATGATCCGGATTTGGAAATCCCATTTTTTGCTATCCAGGACCAGGTAATCCGTCTTACTTTTATGCCGGTTTTTCAAAGCAACACTGGACTGGATCACCCTGATCCAGATAGACAGTTTTCAAGAATCTGGATTACCAGTGCTCTAAATGGGACAACGTGTCACAATGTGGGCTACCAGCTGTGTAAAGAACAGGTAGGAGAGCCAACATGGGGTCACTGTAGGTGTTTCTTATTTTGAGACAAAACACAAAAATAACATAAACATCCACTTCCATTCATAATTTCTTTTATGACCCCTCATCTGAGTTACAACAAATAAAAACAAATATACATTAACAAATATATTGTGGATATTTTGAAAACGTCTTAAAAACAAAACAAAAGGCTAAATGTCTAATAGTTAACAAAATAAAGAACGGTCAGGGTTCTTCTTCATCTGAGGAGGAGAGACCAGCATCCCCCCGCCCCGTTGTTGGGGGGGGGGGGGGATGGGGGGGGCCCTGGTTTGGTGCAGTTTGGTCAGCTTGATTAGTTCCTCTGCCAGGACGATCTGTGCTTCTGCTCTTTCACTTTCTCCTTTAGACATGGGGACAAGATCATTTCTATTTTTATTTTATTTTTACTTTACTATACTGAATAGCTTAATTGGTAGCCAATGTCTACTTCATCTACTTTATCACTGTTACAACGGTTACACAAGTCAAGTGCAAAATATAAATAAAAGTATATACACTACATGATACAAATGTATTATTTGACCAATTTTTGACCAGTTTCTTTTTTTTGGATCAAAGTTATCCAAATCCTACTGACAAGTTTTGAACAACACAAACTGAAGGTTTGATCCAGATTAAAACTAGGATTGGATTCTGTAATCTAATCGGATTTCAGAATCCTTCTTTCCCTTTTGAACAAACCAATTTTCAAGATTTGATCCAATCCGATAACCAAAATCCGATCAGATTACCTTTGAACAACTGGCCCCTTAAGATGGAGATTTATTGAAGAGTTCACTCCAAGCATTGTGTACTTTTTGTAAAAGTAACAAAAATATAATTACTAAATAGCCAAATATTCCTTTCACATTTTCATACACACACATATTAGCCTGTGCATATATACGCGCAGCTAGCGTTCGCATAACTTAGCCTACACAAGGAAAAAGAATGAGCTACGCTAACATGAAATTACATCTTAATAACTATTATATTCCTGCATACATATTCACATAAGTGTTGTGATATCTGCATACAACAACCAATCAATCAACATCAACATGTATTCATATAGCCCTTTACAGTAACCAGCAGGTATCCAAAGTGCTTCACATCAGAAACCAAGAATAAAACACACATCATATAACATATCATACAATAAAAAGAATGACAGAGGAGGGGGTGATGACGCAGTGGATATGATACATGCCTTTGGTGCGGGAGACCCGGGTTCAAATCCCACTGAGATACATCAACCAATGTGTCCCTGAGCAAGGCACTTACCCCCTATTTGCTCCAGAGGTGTGTTACCTCTGACATATATAGCAATTGCAAGTCTCTTTGGATGACAGCATCAGCTAAATGACATGTAATGTAATTGTAGGAGCCATACATTGGGTTTGATTAGTCTTTCATGATCTTTTGGCGCTGTTGTGTATGTGCGCACGCTTAGTGACGTCGTTGGTTACTGTGGGTGACACCGGGGGGTGTGGTGACTGTGTTAGTGTGTGTGTGTGTGTGTGTGTGTGTGTTCACGTGGAGGGGTTGGCCAGGTGTTGGGATGATGGCTGCAGGGTGAGCACGTGGAGAAACCTTCTGTTGACAGTCACCATCGTCGTCTTCTGTTACTGCACCGTCTGGGGGATCTTTGCGTGGCTTATGAAATGCATCGATCCAAGTAAGTGCTGTTTCTTGCTAAGCTTGTGAAATGGATCGATAAAGACATCCCATCACGTGCAATGGTTCAGCGTGACGCGTCTTCAGTGTAAACCCATGTGTCTTAGCCTGCTGCGGCGTTTGGATTAGTTTCTAAGTTTATATGCTCTAATAGTAATGTAACGTAATGACACATAGAAACAATAAAATCAGAAAAAGTTACACAGAAATAGGAGAGGGAAATTGTCACACCACTACTACGTATTAAAAGCCTTTTCTAAACAGATACGTTTTGAGTTTAGACTTAAAAAGAGCTCCATCTGTAGTCGTCTGAATGTCAGGGGGTAACTTGTTCCAGAGTCTCATGGCAGATCACCCCCCCACTAAGATCTCAGACAAATACTCCAGGGCCAGGCCGTTCAACGCCCTGAAAACAAACAATAAGATCTTAAAATCGATTCTAAAACGCACCCGAAGAACACTTAGACGTACTGCTCCAGGGACCCGACAGCCATACAGCAGCATTTCACCATCGGACTCGTGTGGGAACTAAACTCATCCACTAGCTACGCACTCGCACGCCACCGATGACGCACAGCATCCTCGCAAAGCAGGCGAAGAACAATTAAATTCACATTTACACTTCTGGACCAGAACAGGAACCAAATCAGAAGAGAGACCAACACGGAGAGCTTCAAAATCACTTTTATTACCAAACTGAGTTTATTACAATACGCAGGAGGTCAGAGCAGATGTTCTTCTGTTCCTTTTGTTTGGGAGAGTCCATCTGCTGCCCCCCCCCCAGCTGGGATATTTAGTTTGGGAGAGTCCATCTGCTGCCCCCCCACCCTCCCTCCCCAGCTGGGATATTTAGTTTGGGAGAGTCCATCTGCTGCCCCCCACCCCTCCACCAGCTGGGATATTTAGTTTGGGAGAGTCCATCTGCTGCTGTGAGTAACACCCCCCTCAGTTAGTTTGGCAGTAACAGAAGAAGACAAGTCCTTTTCTTTAGCACGGTGATTGGTTAAAGAAATGTAAACAACCCAGAGATTTAGTCCCCTGTCCCAGAATGCATCAGTGGCGTGAGAGACTGGACGGACTATGATGAAGCAGCAGCAGCGTCCACGTTTGTCTGCAGGAAGCGGTCCAGACTGAAGACTTCCCAGAATGCATCAGTGGGCCAGGTGTGTCTCCAGGAAGCGGTCCAGACTGAAGACTTCCCAGAATGCATCAGTGGGCCAGGTGTGTCTGCAGGAAGCGGTCCAGACTGAAGACTTCCCAGAATGCATCAGTGGGCCAGGTGTGTCTCCAGGAAGCGGTCCAGACTGAAGACTTCCCAGAATGCATCAGTGGGCCAGGTGTGTCTGCAGGAAGCGGTCCAGACTGAAGACTTCCCAGAATGCATCAGTGGGCCAGGTGTGTCTGCAGGAAGCGGTCCAGACTGAAGACTTCCCAGAATGCATCAGTGGGCCAGGTGTGTCTCCAGGAAGCGGTCCAGACTGAAGACTTCCCAGAATGCATCAGTGGGCCAGGTGTGTCTGCAGGAAGCGGTCCAGACTGAAGACTTCCCCCCAGCCGACAGCAGGACTCATGCTGATGAAGTCATCCAGGTTCATCTGACTCTCTGGGGAGGAAACGCATCACAGTGATGTCATCATGATGTCAGCACATGGGGGGTTAACATGGGGAACACAATCAATGTGTTATATATATATTAGGGCTGTCAAACGATTAATTATATTAATCGCGATTAATCGCATGTTGTATCACATGATTAAAATTGTATTATTTTGCATTTCAGAACTGTTTTTAAGTACATATTAATATAATAACAATGATATGTTAGTGCTAATAACATTAATAACAACGATGTGTTAATAACATTAATAACATTGATAACAATGATGTGTTAGTGTTAATAACATTAATAACAATGCTGTGTTAGTGTTAATAACATTAATAACAATGTGTTAGTGTTAACATTAATAACAATGTGTTAGTGTTGATAACATTAATAATTATGTGTTAGTGTTAATAACATTAATAATGTGTGTTAATAACATTAATAACATTAATAACAATGATGTGTTAGTGTTAATAACATTAATAACAATGTGTTAGTGTTAACATTAATAACAATGTGTTAGTGTTAATAACATTAATAATTATGTTGTCTGCTGTTAACTTTTAGAGACTCTCTCTGCAAGGCTCAGGCTCTACAAAACCCAAATTATGGAACTGACTAACTGGTCTCTCAGCGCAATTGACACTGTATTCTCGAGGAGGAGCACTGGTACGGGTGAGCCGGCATGTCCTGACGGAACGTTTGCTGCGGGGTATACGATGGACGGCTGGGAGAAATGGCGTGTCGTGTGTCTCTCTGCTCTCTCCGTGGAGGACGTTGAGGATATCTACCTATTCGGAACCATGATAACTGGACTGCTGCTGATTGGAGGATGCTTCGCCCTGGTTTATCGAGAAATTAAAAAGACTCTGGTAGCTGTCCAAAGCCCAAGGAAGCTGCCTGGCCTGACTGAAGCTGTTGAAAAAGCGATCAGTTTGCAAACTGGGATTATCAGTGCGCAAACTGGGACTATTAATCGCGTGATGGAATACAACATGGTAATAACCCGCTGCTTGGATACAATCATGCAGAAGGTCACTGAATTGGAAAGAAAAATTGACCAGTTGAACGGATGAACAATAGAATGACTGTTAAATTAGAGCAGCCATTCGTTTAGACCAAACAAATTTAATCTTTCGGCCCCCTTATCTTGGACGGATTTGCCAAGGTCGTTTCTTGAAACAAACAGTCACCCTGTTGGGGCTCTGCAAGCGAGACGCTCTTGTTCCTCCCCCGTCTTCCCCTGTGCCTGCTGATTTTCATATTGGTTCTGGACTGTTCAAGGATGTCACCACGGCAACGTGCTGTGTTATCGCTATGACATTCTGCGGACTGAGACACTAGTGGGCTGCCGGACTGTGCGTTTCTCAGCAGGCTGAACCCCTCCCCTCCCCAACGCCCTACCCCCAGTCCCACGCCTTCGCGGCTAAATGTGCAACTGTACATTGATGTTATGTTGTATTGTGTTATGTTATGTTATGTGCAGCAGTGCAAATGTACTGTTGTGTGCTTATGTTCTGAGGTGTTTTTTCCTGTTCCCACACTGTTCTTATCTTTATGAGGATAGTCTGAGAGCCGCTTTTTTGTTTCCCTCTCCTCATGTCATGTCATGCTGGATCTGTTGCGAGAGTTAGGAAAGAGTTGAGATGGCGCCGCATATGGCGACTCGGTGTGTTTGTGCATGTTGCTTTAATGCTTTAATGTGACTTGCACCTACGATACCAAGACACATCCCTCGTGTATGTAAACATACTTGGCAATAAAGCTTTTCTGATTCTGATGTGTTAGTGTTAATAACATTAATAACATTAATAATGATGTGTTAGGGTTAATAACATTCATAATTCTGTGTTAGTGTTAATAACATTAATAACATTAATAATGATGTGTTAGTGTTAATAACATTAATAATTATGTGTTAGTGCTAATAACATTAATAATTCTGTTAGTGTTAATAACATTAATAATTATGTGTTAGTGTTAATAACATTAATAATTCTGTTAGTGTTAATAACATTAATAACATTAATAATGATGTGTTAGTGTTAATAACATTAATACTTCTGTGTTAGTGTTAATAACATTAATAACATTCAGAATTCTGTGTTAGTGTTAATAACATTAATAACATTAATAATGATGTGTTAGTGTTAATAACATTAATAATTCTGTGTTAGTGTTAATAACATTAATAATTATGTGTTAGTGTTAATAACATTAATAATTATGTTAATGTTAATAACATTAATAATTATGTGTTAGTGTTAATAACATTAATAATTCTGTTAGTGTTAATAACATTAATAATTATGTTAGTGTTAATAACATTAATAATTATGTTAGTGTTAATAACATTCATAATTCTGTGTTAGTGTTAATAACATTAATAACATTAATAATGATGTGTTAGTGTTAATAACATTAATTCTTCTGTGTTAGTGTTAATAACATTAATAATTCTGTGTTAGTGTTAATAACATTAATAATGATGTGTTAGTGTTAATAACATTAATAACATTAATAATGATGTGCTAGTGTTAATAACATTAATAATTGTGTTAATAACAGTAATAACATTAATAATGATGTGCTAGTGTTAATAACATTAATAACATTAATAATTGTGTTAGTGTTAATAACATTAATAACATTCATAATTATGTGTTAGTGTTAATAACATTAATAATTCTGTGTTAGTGTTAATAACATTAATAACATTAGTAATGATGTGTTAGTGTTAATAACATTAATAACAATGTGTTAGTTAATAACATTAATAACATTAATAATGATGTGTTAGTGTTAACATTAATAATGATGTGTTAGTGTTAATAACATTAATAACATTAATAATTCTGTGTTAGTGTTAATAAAATTAATAACATTAATAATGATGTGTTCGTGTTAATAACATTAATAATTGTGTTAGTGTTAATAACATTAATAACATTAATAATGATGTGTTAGTGTTAATAACATTAATAACATTAATAACATTAATAATTATGTGTTAGTGTTAATAACATTAATAACATTAATAATTACGTGTTAGTGTTAATAACATTAATAACATTAATAATGATGTGTTAGTGTTAATAGTATTAACATTAATAACAATGATGTGCTAGTGTTAATAACATTAATAACATTAATAATGATGTGTTAGTGTTAATAACATTAATAACATTAATAATTATGTGTTAGTGTTAATAACATTAATAATGATGTGTTAGTGTTAATAACATTAATAACATTAATAATGATGTGTTAGTGTTAATAACATTAATAATGATGTGTTAGTGTTAATAACATTAATAACAATAATTCTGTGTTAGTGTTAATAACATTAATAATGATGTGTTAGTGTTAATAACATTAATAACATTAATAATTCTGTGTTAGTGTTAATAACATTAATAACATTAATAATTCTGTGTTAGTGTTAATAACATTAATAATTCTGTGTTAGTGTTAATAACATTAATAACATTAATAATGATGTGTTAGTGTTAATAACATTAATAATGATGTGTTAGTGTTAATAACATTAATAACATTAATAATTATGTGTTAGTGTTAATAACATTAATAATTATGCGTTAATGTTAATAATAATTAGGGGTAGGCTGGGGGGGGCAGACCTGCGGTGTGAATGGGGGGGTAGGCTGGGGGGGGCATCTTCCAGGACCCATCAGAGTTCTTCATGTGAGAGCGGTCGGACGCAAAGTTCAACAGGAAGCTGTCAGCGGGGACCACACGCAACTTCCTGTTGGAACAGAGACAAGCTGTGATGTCACTTCCTCCACACATGACACGGTTACAGCAACGACGGGTAGTGTGTGTGTGTCTGTGTGTCTCTCTGTGTGTGTGTGTGCCTCTGTTGTGTGTGTGTGTCTGTGTGTGTGTGTGTGTCTCTGTGTGTGTGTGTCTCTGTGTGTGTGTGTGTGTCTGTGTGTCTGTGTGTGTGTGTGTGTGTCTCTGTGTGTATGTGTCTCTGTGTGTGTGTCTGTGTGTGTACCTGTGGTACTGGGCTCTGATGTGTGTGTCTCTGTGCGTGTGTGTGTGTGTCTCTGTGTGTCTCTGTGTGTGTGTGTGTCTCTCTGTGTGTGTACCTGGGGTACTGGGCTCTGATGTGTGTGTCTGTGTGTGTGTGTTTGTCTGTGTGTGTGTGTGTGTGTGTGTGTGTGTCTGTGTGTGTGTGTGTGTGTGTGTGTGTGTGTGTGTGTGTGTGTGTGTGTGTGTGTGTACCTGTGGTACTGGGCTCTGATGTGTGTGTCTGACCGTAGGGCCTTAGCTGCGTACTGCTTCAGGCTGCATGGAAACTCCAGCTCAGAGTCCAGATCATACAACACAGAAGAAGAAACATGAGGTCCCACCTGCAGCAGGATGACGTGGTAGTCCTAAAACACACCGCGATGACATCATCAATGACATCATCAATAACATCATCATCATTAATAATAAGGTGTTAGTTAATAAATAAAACATGCAGCATGATGTCACCGACCCAGATCACCGGCTGGTCTCCTCGGCCAGACTTCTGCTTCCACAGAGGAACCTGAAGAAGAACAGACAGAACAGACAGGTAACAGACAGAACAGACAGGTAACAGACAGAACAGACAGGTAACAGACAGAACAGACAGTAACAGACAGGTAACAGACAGAACAGACAGGTAACAGACATATGTGTAATACAACCAGACAGATGTTGTAATACAACCAGACAGATGTTGTAATAGAACCAGACAGATGTGTAATAGAACCTGACAGATGTTGTAATACAACCTGACAGATGTGTAATAGAACCTGACAGATGTGTAATACAACCAGACAGATGTTGTAATAGAACCTGACAGATGTTGTAATAGAACCTGACAGATGTTGTAATAGAACCTGACAGATGTTGTAATAGAACCTGACAGATGTTGTAATAGAACCTGACAGATGTGTAATAGAACCAGACAGATGTGTAATAGAACCTGACAGATGTTGTAATACAACCTGACAGATGTGTAATAGAACCTGACAGATGTTTCTCTAGAACCCGACAGATGTTTCTCTAGAACCCGACAGATGATTAATAGAACCTGACAGATGTGTAACAGAACCTGACAGATCGAACCTGACAGATGTTGTAATAGAACCTGACAGATGTTTCTCTAGAACCTGACAGATGTTTCTCTAGAACCTGACAGATGTTTCTCTAGAACCCGACAGATGATTAATAGAACCTGACAGATGATTAAGAGAACCTGACAGATGTGCGGCCCAGATGTTCTCCAGATGTTCTCACCGTTCTGTTCTCATTTGAGATGAAAACCACGAACAGATGTTCCAGCGGTGCGGTTTTCTCCGCTCTGACAAACTCACACAGCTTCCAGATGTTCTCCTCACTGCAGAACAACAGAACCAGTCAGCAGAACCCGGATGGAAACAGAACCATCCTTCCTCTTATTGGTCAGAGTGATGCGCTCAGCAGCCAATCAGATGGAAGTATTTACTTATTGACAAGTCCTACATCCACAAATACCAATTCACAAACAAAATCCATCGTTTTCTGTTGATTAAAGGAACTCTATGTAATTAGGGGTCCAAGCCCGAGGGGCTGGGCGGCGCTGTGGAACCCTGTTGCTTTCCTAAGGATTATTATTATTATTATTATTATTATTATTATTATTATTATTATTATTATTATTATTATTATTATTATTACGTTGATAAAACTGATGCTACAATGTGCACCACTAGGTGGCGCTATAGCAGAGCTATGCGTTTGGCCCTATAACTCCCAAACCGTACATCGCACATTAAAAATACACATGTCCACGCGTTCCCTGAATCCAGCTGAATTTCCCGATATAGGCCACGCCCATTTCCACCTAGATTTTTATGTGTGAAAAACACAAACTTTGCCATATCTCAGCCAAAATAAATGCTATCCACCTGAAACTTTAGAGTCCTGTTTGCCATGACCCTCTGGGCCTCCAAAACAAATTTCAAGTACAAAAAGTTTATATCTCATGAACGGCTCATCCAATTTTTACAAAATCTTGAGGGTACCATCTAGGGCCACTCCTGAGGCCACGCCTACAGTGGGGTACTGAGGGGTCAAAGTGGGCGTGGCCTATGGGACCCAGGTTTGGATTCACCACTTACACTAATGTGAGCATCTTCAAATTTACAGTGTAGATGTACAATGGCTCATGGACCTCATCTACCAAATATTACACACATGGACCACTAGGTGGCGCTACAATGACGTCAAACGTGTTTTTGTCTTTAACTCCCACATTACACATTACACATTAGGAAACCCTTTACATCCTTGAATGGAGCTGAATGTGACGCTATAGGCCACTGCCATTTCCACTGAAAAGTGTTTTTGCAATATCACGCAATGCGCAAAACCAACATTTTCAAACTCTTCCTATGCTGTGCGACCTATCTGCACGAAACCTGGAAAGGTGGCATCTCCAGACGGACCTGACCAAAATTATCAAAAGAATCTTTCTACGTTAAAGTGTGCACAATTTCCCACCAAACTAATTTCCGTAGCTAGCAACAAAACACGAACTTTAGCATATCTCGGCTAAATTAAAAGGTATCAGAGCAAAACTTGGTAATATTGATCGACATCCCACTCCAAGCCTCTCTACCAAATTTGGTGAGGATCGGTGTTAGGGGGGCGCTATAATGAATGTAGACGCGTTTTGGCAAATATCTCAATGCATTTACATGGGAAATTTGCAATGGCAATATCTCTGCCGCAGTAAATGCTATCATCACAAAACTTGAGATTATTGTCGACATGCCACTCTACAGCTCTGCAACGGATTTGGTGATGATCGGCCTTCAGGGGGCGCCATAATTGAGGTAGAAGCACTATAGTCAACGTAGACCAGTTTTGGCCCTTTTACTCAATAAATATTAACAGTTGCATTGTTTGTTTAACCAGGGCAGAAGTTTTCAGATTACATTATGTGCTTACATAATGTAATCTATACACACTACTGGTCAAAAGTTTTAGAACACCACAATTTTTCTAGTTTTGTATTGAAATTTTAGCAGTTCAAGTGTGCTTACATAATTGTAAAAGGGTTCTGATAATGGGCAGTGGAGCTATTACATTAAACGTACAGTATGTAACTTTCTGCCGCTAGAGGTTTGATGACGTTGGGAAATTGCAAGGAATTATGGGAGTTGTAGTTTTTATTGCTAACCGTTGTTGACTAGAATGCATCTGTTCACGGACGAGTTTACCCATTCACGTTTATTCATACATATACATACATACACACATACATACATACATACATACATACATACATACATACATATACACACACACACACACACTACAACACATAGAAACATAGTTTTCTTCTACTTTGTGTGTAGTTTGTGTATTTATACTTTGTGTACTGGTTCATCAGGATGAAAACAATCCTTCAGTTTAATGTGCAGTATAGCGTAGTACTATACAGTACTATACAGAAGATATTACAGTATATATTATAGTAGTATAAATTGCAGTATTATTTACTAGTACTCACCAGTAACAGCTGGTAGAGTAGATATATATCTATACACTGCAGTATTAGGTCGTAGTACTCACCAGTAACAGCTGGTATAAACGCAGTTTTCGCGGCTCGGTGTGATTCTGTCTTCTGGCTCCATGTTGAGGTGTCACACTCAAACAGCTCCGTCGGTAACTAGGAATATAACGTCACATCCGGTACATTATAGGGCCGTGTGTTCTTCCTAAAATCTCCCCAAATTCTCCCCATTCTGTCTACAATCTGCTGAGTTTAAATATATTTAATTAATAAGTATTTAAAAACGTTTTCTTTATGTTTTTGTCGCTTTTTTTTTTTTTTTTACGTTTATGACGTTTCTTATCTTAACTAGTCGTTTCAGGGTCAAAACGTAACTGTTTTCGCCGCAGGACAGGCACCTTTACTCGGCTGAGTTTACCTGTAACCGCCGCTGAAAACACCGGGACTCCACGGTGCTCTGTAGTCCGCCCACAGGCACCTTTACTCGGCTTAGTTTAAATGTAACCACCGCTGAAAACACCGGGACTCCACGGTGCTCTGTAGTCCGCCCACAGGCACCTTTACTCGGCTGAGTTTAAATGTAAAAAACGCTGAAAACACCGGGACTCAACGGTGCTCTGTAGTCCGCCCACAAGCACCATTACTCAGCTGAGTTTAAATGTAAAAACCGCTGAAAACACCGGGACTCCACGGTGCTCTGTAGTCCGCCCACAGGCACCTTTACTCGGCTGAGTTTAAATGTAAAAACCGCTGAAAACACCGGGACTCCACGGTGCTCTGTAGTCCGCCCACAGGCACCTTTACTCGGCTAAGTTTACCTGTAACCGCCGCTGAAAACACCAGGACTCCACGGTGCTCTGTAGTCTGCCCACAGGCACCTTTACTCGGCTAAGTTTACCTGTAACCGCCGCTGAAAACACCAGGACTCCACGGTGCTCTGTAGTCCGCCCACAGGCACCTTTACTCGGCTAAGTTTACCTGTAACCGCCGCTGAAAACACCGGGACTCCACGGTGCTCTGTAGTCCGCCCACAGGCACCTTTACTCGGCTGAGTTTAAACGTAACCGCCGCTGAACTCGATGGAGGGAGAACAGCTGCAAACCTTTTAAACCCGTGCTGAAACGGTCCGACAGCGCCACCTGCAGGCCAGGAAGGGAACTACAGCCTGTACCATGTCTCTGATCATCCCGTTGGCCCGTTACAAACGTTTTTATATAAAATATATGAGTTTCTTTCAACCAAATTACCCAAAAATAACATGAATGGTTCCAAACCCTAAACAGGCTGTGATCATCTATCAACATACGTTCCTCTGATCTTAACTATTAGTCAAAAACATTCATAATTTCTGGGTTTTTAACAAAAAAATGAGGTATAATTTCATATGAGATTTATTGACCATGAATTCCAAAAATAAGTGTAAAACTTTAGTTGATAAGTTGGAATGAAGTTGGTTAAAAAGGTGTAACAGAGTTGGGGGGTCATTTTGACTTTATGCTTTATAAACAGGCAAACAGACCATAATAAGTGCACAGTGCACAGGAAGACAACACACGGCTTAATCCGTGTTTGTTTTATATATAAAGTCAGAAAGTTATCAGCTTCATAAGGAAGAACTAAATGCATATGAAAGATTAAAGGATAATAATGCAGAGAATGGAAATTGAGACCTGTGAGAAGTGGTTGAGTGTAACAGCTGTTTAATAATGTAACATTAATCAGCAGACTAACCTGTGACATCACGATAACAGCTGTTTAATAATGTAACATTAATCAGCAGACTAACCTGTGACATCACGATAACAGCTGTTTAATAATGTAACATTAATCAGCAGACTAACCTGTGACATCACGATAACAGCTGTTTAATAATGTAACATTAATCAGCAGACTAACCTGTGACATCACGATAACAGCTGTTTAATAACATCACATTAATCAGCAGACTAACCTGTGACATCACGATAACAGCTGTTTAATAATGTAACATTAATCAGCAGACTAACCTGTGACATCACGATAACAGCTGTTTAATAATGTAACATTAATCAGCAGACTAACCTGTGACATCACGATAACAGCTGTTTAATAATGTAACATTAATCAGCAGACTAACCTGTGACATCACGATAACAGCTGTTTAATAACGTAACATTAATCAGCAGACTGACCTGTGACATCACGAGAACAGCTGTTTAATGACGTCACGTCAAACAGCAGAATAACCTGTGACATCATTGACCCTCATGTCAACCAACAGGCAACTTTTAGTTTTTCTGGGTCAAAATTTAAAATTGAAAGCTTTTTTCTTAATGTTTGGTGTTTTTGGGACACGTCTGTCGCTCTTCTTGATGTTTTTGAAGCTTATTCCGACAGAGGGACAGGTAACAGCTGTTACCTGTCCCTCTGTCTCCTGACTCTAACAGGAGACTCAGGGAGGTGGGGGCAGAGGGACAGAACAGCTGTTACCTGTTCCTCTGCCTCCTGACTCTAACAGGAGACTCCAGGGAGGTGGGGGCAGAGGGACAGGTAACACCGTCAGAGACTTTATAATCAGACATTTGTTGGAGCATGTGACTTTCTGGTAACCGTGGAGACAGACAAAAACAAAACAAAGTTCTGTAACTTTATCGTTTAATCAGAGTTTAGAAAAACAGAAAAGTTTAAATATTCACACGTTTCAACGCAGCACGACTGAAACATTGATTAGAGACAGAATCACCATGGTAACAACACAGAGTTGTATTAAAAACAGCCAGGCAGGCGGTTGCCAGGCAGCGGTTGCTAGGTGAAGAGTCTGATGGTGGCGTCTGCTCCAGAAGAGAAGACCCAGGGCTGCGTGGGGTGAAAGGTCACGTCCAGGACGCCGAGGTCGTGAGTGATGTCATGACCTCGAAGAACCTTCACCGGGACGATCAGCGGGTTCTGCAGGAGGTCACTGGGGAGGTTAGTTAGGAGGGGGTAATTACTGGGGAACACACAAAGACTTTTACTCTGAAAATACAGAGACTTTTACTCTGAAAATACAGAGAGACTTTTACTCTGAAAATACAGAGAGACTTTTACTCTGAAAATACACAAAGACTTTTACTCTGAAAATACAGAGAGACTTTTACTCTGAAAACACAGAGACTTTTAATCTGAAAATACAGAGAGACTTAATCTGAAAACACTGTATTACTGTGTGTGTACTGTGTGTATTACTGTGTGTGTACTGTGTGTATTACTGTGTGTATTACTTGTAAACTGTCCCATGACAGACGATAACAGTTTGACAATTGGAGGCCGAGGCGAAAATTTGGTAGAGCCGATGATAGGTTATAATTAAACAGGAAGTGAGTAATACACACAGGAAGTGGGACATATACACAGGAAGTGAGTAATACACACAAGGAGTGATTAATTACTTAGTACTGTGTGTTTGTCAAAAAGTCTGTAATAATGAACACAAATCAAAATCTTTCATAATTAATCTTTTATTTCTACTCGCTAAATATCACATCCATAAATTATTTCGTTTTAAACCTTTTTTTTCTTTTTTTTTAATAAAAAAATATTATTTTTAATAAAAAAAAAAAAAAAAACACTCTATCTTACATGAATTGAAGGGCTAAACTGAACTCTTCTACCTTAGTAGTGCTATGAACTGAATGCTGGTATTGCATGCTGATGATAGACTCTTCTACCTGTAAGTGGTGTATGAAATGGGTATTAGTGGAATAACACTTAGTATGATAATAATATGTTTCAAATGGTATAAAACCTGTAGTTTATAATAATAAACTTCATGTGGTCTAAACACTGGTGATTGCATCTGGATGATAGACCTCTTCTACCTGTAGTGGTGCTATGAACTGGACTGCTTGGTGATTGGCCATGCTGGATGATAGAACTCTTCTACCTGTAGTGGTGCTATGAACTGGACTGCTTGGTGATTGGCCATGCTGGATGATAGAACTCTTCTACCTGTAGTAGTGCTATGAACTGGACTGCTTGGTGATTGGCCATGCTGGATGATAGAACTCTTCTACCTGTAGTGGTGCTATGAACTGGACTGCTTGGTGAACCTTGCTGGACTTTGCAGACTTCCTGGGATATGAGTTGCTTATGTATTTATTTTGTAGTTGTATGTATGTGTACCTTTATGCGTTTGTAACTGCAAATGCTCTCAAACGAATTATATATATATATATATATATATATATATATTTTTTTTTATATGTTTTGTTTTAGTGTGTATTATTACTATGTGTATTACTGTGTGTGTACTATGTGTATTACTGTGTGTGTACTATGTGTATTATTGTGTCTGTACTATGTGTATTATTGTGTGTGTACTATGTGTATTATTGTGTGTGTACTATGTGTATTACTGTGTGTGTGTATTACTGTGTGTGTACAATGTGTATTACTGTGTGTGTACTACGTGTATACTATGTGTATTACTGTGTGTGTACTATGTGTATTACTGTGTGTGTACTATGTGTGTACTATGTGTATTACTGTGTGTGTACTATGTGTATTACTGTGTGTGTACTATGTGTATTACTGTGTGTGTAGGGTCTGATGCATTCTGGGGGGTTTGTACCGTAGCATCTTGTAAGGTTTGGTTGAGAGGTCGAGATCGAACCAGCTCAGCCTTGAGAATCACATGATCACCTACAGACACAGATCACCTACACACAGATCACATGATCACCTACAGAGACAGATCACATGATCACCAACAGACACAGATCACATGATCACCTACAGACACAGATCACCTACACACAGATCACATGATCACCTACAGAGACAGACCACATGATCACCTACAGACAGATCACATGACCACCTACAGAGACAGACCACATGATCACCTACAGACACAGACCACATGATCACCTACAGACACAGATCACATGATCACCTACAGACACAGACAGAGATCACATGATCACCTACAGACACAGACAGAGATCAGATGATCACCTACAGACACAGACAGAGATCACATGATCACCTACAGACACAGATCACATGCTCACCTACAGACACAGACAGAGATCACATGATCACCTGTAGACACAGACAGATATCACATGATCACCTGTAGACACAGACAGAGATCACATGATCACCTAAAGACACAGATCACATGATCACCTACAGACAGACAGATATCACATGATCATCTACATACAGAGATCACATGATCACCACCTACAGACAGAGATCACATGATCACCTGTAGACAGACAGAGATCACATGATCACCTATAGACACAGACAGAGATCACATGATCACCTACAGACACAGACAGATCACCTGTAGACACAGATCACATGATCACCTGTAGACACAGATCACATGATCACCTACAGACACAGATCACATGATCACCTACAGACACAGATCACATGATCACCTACAGACACAGATCACATGATCACCTACAGACACCGATCACATGATCACCTGTAGACACAGATCACATGATCACCTACAGACAGACAACATGATCACCTGTAGACACAGATCACATGCTCACCTACAGACACAGACCACATGATCACCTACAGACAGATCACATGATCACCTACAGACAGATCACATGATCACCTACAGACAGATCACATGATCACCTACAGACAGATCACATGATCACCTACAGAGACAGATCACATGCTCACCTACGGACACAGACCACATGATCACCTACAGAGACAGACCACATGATCACCTACAGACAGATCACATGATCACCTACAGACAGATCACATGATCACCTACAGACACAGATCACATGATCACCTACAGACAGATCACATGATCACCTACAGACAGAGATCACATGATCACCTACAGACAGAGATCACCTATAGACAGATCACATGATCACCTACAGACAGATCACATGATCACCTACAGAGACAGACCACATGATCACCTACAGAGACAGACCACATGATCACCTACAGACAGACCACATGATCACCTACAGACAGACCACATGATCACCTACAGAGACAGACCACATGATCACCTACAGACAGACCACATGGTCACCTACAGACAGACCACATGATCACCTACAGACACAGATCACATGATCCCCTACAGACAGACCACATGATCACCTACAGACACAGATCACATGATCACCTACAGACACAGATCACTGTTCTTAGGTTTCAGCGTGATCGATACCAGACAACGGTTGTACAACACGCCACAGTGCTCATGGGAAATGTAGGATTAGAACTACTATTAGAAGAGCTGTTGCCAAATAAAGATTATGTTTCCAAGCCAAACACACAATACCGCTAGGGGTGGGCGATATATATCGTTTACGATAATATCGTCATTGTTGTGTTAACGATGTGCAAATTGACATTATCGAGTATTTAAATTACTTAGAAAAAAAACACTTCAAAACACGCATCGGAACGCTACACATTCACTCATGTCAACAAAGATGGCGCGGCGCTATTGTGCAGTGGCTGCTAGCTCTCCTGTCGGTGCCATTTTATTTACCACGAAAACAGCACACTGCCGTCTACGTAGCCCCCGATGCTAACGTTAGCACAACTTTGGCTCACTGCTAACCATAGTGAACAAACTGCAGCGTGATCACCTGGATACGGGGATACAGGGGACTTTAACAAGGCGCCCTTAAAGTCTGTACTCCCCAGCTTTTTCCAGCATGCAGCTTGTGCTACTAGAGGGAAGAACACACTAGACCATGTATACTCTAACATCAAGGAAGATACAGAACTGCTCCTCTCCCTCACCTGGGCCAGTCAGGTCCCATCCAACTACTGATCCCAGCATACATCAGTCAGGTCACATCCAACTACTGATCCCAGCATACATCAGTCAGGTCCCATCCAACTACTGATCCCAGCATACATCAGTCAGGTCACATCCAACTACTGATCCCAGCATACATCAGTCAGGTCACATCCAACTACTGATCCCAGCATACATCAGTCAGGTCCCATCCAACTACTGATCCCAGCATACATCAGTCAGGTCACATCCAACTACTGATCCCAGCATACATCAGTCAGGTCCCATCCAACTACTGATCCCAGCATACATCAGTCAGGTCACATCCAACTACTGATCCCAGCATACATCAGTCAGGTCCCATCCAACTACTGATCCCAGCATACATCAGTCAGGTCCCATCCAACTACTGATCCCAGCATACATCAGTCAGGTCACATCCAACTACTGATCCCAGCATACATCAGTCAGGTCACATCCAACTACTGATCCCAGCATACATCAGTCAGGTCACATCCAACTACTGATCCCAGCATACATCAGTCAGGTCACATCCAACTACTGAACCCAGCATACATCAGTCAGGTCACATCCAACTACTGATCCCAGCATACATCAGTCAGGTCACATCCAACTACTGATCCCAGCATACATCAGTCAGGTCACATCCAACTACTGATCCCAGCATACATCAGTCAGGTCACATCCAACTACTGATCCCAGCATACATCAGTCAGGTCACATCCAACTACTGATCCCAGCATACATCAGTCAGAAGGACTATACAGCCAAGTAGAAGGACTATCAGAACCTGGCCTGACACTGCCCTGTCCTGTCCCAGCTCCAGGACCTGGTCTGACCCTGCCCTGTCCCAGCTCCAGGACTGCTTCCAATAAGGACATGGTTGTGTGCAATATGTTACAGAACAGAGCCCTTTATTGTTATGATTTAATCTTGCTTGTATGCTGCACACTTTACATTACAGCAGAGGTGAACAACTGAATGTGTACTCAGAGTTCAATGTTCCTACACTAGTTCTATTAGTATTTTGTCTTTGAATTGTTTTTACTTGAATACTTAAATTTAAAAAATAAATAAATAAGAACTGTATATATAAAAATAAATGACGGTCCAACTAAACGCAAACCGGATGGGATGGCATGTCGCTGCAGGATGCTGTGGTAGCCATGCTGGTTCAGTATGCCTTCAATTTGGAATAAATCCCCAACAGTGTCCACCACAATCCACACCCAATATCTGAGCAGAAGCCCCACCATACACCTCCTCCTCCATGCTTCCGGGAACCAGGCATGAAGCCCCCCACACCATCACCCTCCTCCTCCATGCTTCAGGGGGGAACCAGGCATGAAAGCCCCCCACCATCACACCTCCTCCTCCATGCTTCGCGGGGAACCAGGCATGAAAGCCCCCCCACCATCACCTCCTCCTCCATGCTTCACGGGGAACCAGGCATGAAAGCCCCCACACCATCACCCTCCTCCTCCATGCTTCACGGGGGGAACCAGGCATGAAAGCCCCCCCCCACCATCACACCTCCTCCTCCATGCTTCACAGGGGGAACCAGGATGTAGAATCCATCCGTTCACCTTTTCTGCGTCGCACAAAGACACGATGGTTGGAACCAAAGATCTCAAATGTGGACTCATCAGACCAAAGCACAGATTTCCACTGGTCTAATGTCCATTCCTTGTGTTTCTTGGCCCAAACAAATCTCTTCTGCTTATTGCCTCTCCTTAGCAGTGGTTTCCTAGCAGCTATTTGACCATGAAGGCCTGATTCAGTCTCCTCTTAACAGTTGTTCTAGAGATGTGTCTGCTGCTAGAACTCTGTGTGGCATTCATCTGGTCTCTAATCTGAGCTGCTGTTAACTTGTGATTTCTGAGGCTGGTGACTCAGATGAACTTATCCTCAGCAGCAGAGGTGACTCTCGGTCTTCCTTTCCTGGGGCGGTCCTCATGTGAGCCAGTTTCATTGTAGCGCTTGATGGTTTTTGCGACTGCACTTGGGGACACATTCAAAGTTTTCGCAATTTTCCGGACTGACTGACCTTCATTTGTTAAAGTAATGATGGCCACTCGTTTCTCTTTACTTAGCTGATTGGTTCTTGCCATAATATGAATTCTAACAGTTGTCCAATAGGGCTGTCGGCTGTGTATCAACCTGACTTCTGCACAACACAACTGATGGTCCCAACCCCATTAATAAGGGAAAAACATCCACTAATGAACCCTGACAAGGCACACCTGTGAAGGTAAAACCATTTCAGGTGACTACCTCATGAAGCTCATTGAGAGAACACCAAGGGTTTGCAGCGCTATCAAAAAAGCAAAGGGTGGCTACTTTGAAGAATCTAAAATATAAGACATGTTTTCAGTTATTTCACACTTTTTTGTTAAGTACATAATTCCATATGTGTTCATTCATAGTTTTGATGCCTTCAGTGAGAATCTACAATGTAAATAGTCATGAAAATAAAGGAACACATTGAATGAGAAGGTGTGTCCAAACTTTGGCCTGTACTGTGTGTATAGGGTTAGTTTTACCTCCGGGGTGGACGGCCATGCTGGAGATCCACTTGGAGTTAGCCTGTAGTTTTTTGGTCATTTCCTGTTTGACGAGGTTGTAGATGCGGACGGAGCGCTGCGTCCCTACGCAGAAGTAGGGCCTGACGGGGTGGAAGGATACGCACTGCACCAGCCCTTTGTTCTTCCTGAAGGGGTTCTGGCTGCGGCGCCGGCTCAGCTGGTGGATCAGAACCTGCAGGTTGCTCGAGTGGTCCGGCATCACCGACGCCACGTAGTCTCCTTTAGCGTGCCACGAAACCTGCTGGACCGCCTGACCACAGGAACAGACGCCACGGTTAGGGCTTAGGGTATCCAGGGGGTATATTTAGGGTACACTGGTGGTATATTTAGGGGGTTAGGGTATACTGGTGGTATATTTAGGGTGTTAGGGTATACTGGTGGTATATTTAGGTGTTAGGGTATATTTATACGGGTGTTAGGGTATACTGGTGGTATATTTAGGGTGTTAGGGTATACTGGTGGTATATTTAGGGTGTTAGGGTATACTGGTGGTATATTTAGGGGGTTAGGGTATACTGGTGGTATATTTAGGGTGTTAGGGTATACTGGTGGTATATTTAGGGGGTTAGGGTATACTGGTGGTATATTTAGGGTACACTGGTGGTATATTTAGGGTACACTGGTGGTATATTTAGGGTGTTAGGGTATACTGGTGGTATATTTAGGGTGTTAGTAACTGTAGATATTAGGGGTAGTGTATATAGAGGGTATACTGGTGGTATATTTAGGGTGTTAGATTTATACTGGTGGTATATTTGGGTGTTGATTATACTGGTGGTATATTTAGGGGTTAGGTATACTGTGTATATTTAGGGGTTAGTGTATACATTGGTATATTTAGGGGTTAGGGTACACTATTGGTATATTAAGGGGTTAGTTACACTGGTGGTATATTTAGGTTACACTGTGGTATATTTAGGATACACTGGTTTTATATTTAGGGTGTTAGGTATACTGTGGTATATTTAGGGTACACTGGTGTATATTTAGGGGTTAGGTACACTGGTGGTATATTTAGGGTGTTAGGGTATATTTAGGGTGTTAGGGTATACTGGTGGTATATTTAGGGTGTTAAGGGTATACTGGTAGTATATTTGGGTGTTTAAGTTATACTGGTGGTATATTTAGGGTGTCAGGTATACTGAGGTATATTTAGGTGTTGGGTATATTTAGGTGTTTGGTATACTGGTGGTATATTTAGGGTGTTAAGGTTATTTAGTGTTTGGATACTGGTGGTATATTTATGTAAGTTATATTTAGGTTTAGGTATACTGGTGGTATATTTAGGTGTATTTAATTTGGTATATAGTTGTATACTGGGTATATTTAGGGTTTGGTATATGTGTATATTAGGTGTTTGGGTATACTGTGTGGTATATTTAGGTGTAGGATACTGGTGTATATTTAGTGTATAGGGGTATATTTAATAGGGTATACTGGTGGTATATTTAGTGTTAGGGTATATTTAGGTTTGATACTGGTGTATATTTAGGGTGTTGGGTATATTTAGGGTGTTTGGTTATACTGGTATATTTGGGTGTTTGGGTATACTGGTGGTATATTTAGGGTGTTTGGGTATATTTAGGGTGTTTGGGTTTACTGTGGTATATTTAAGGTTTGGTATACTGGTGGTATATTTAGGGTGTTAGGGTATATTTAGGGTGTTAGGTATAGTGTTATATTAGGGGTATACTGGGGGTATATTAGGGTGTTAGGTATATTATTTTAACTGGTGGTTATATTTAGTGGTTACTGTGTATTATTTGGTATATGGGTATATTTAGGTGTTATTACTGGGTATATTTAGAGTTAACTGGTGGATTTTAGGGTGTGGTATACTGGTGGATTTTTAGGTTTAGGTATATTGTACTTATATTTATTATAAATTTTGTGTTAAGTTATATTGTGTTGGTATATGTGGTATATTTAGGGTGTTTGGGTATACTGGTGGTATATAGTGTTTGGTATATTTAGTGTTGGGATACTGGTGGTATATTAGGGTGTTAGGAATTAGGGTTTATACTGGTGGTATATTTAGTGTTAAGTTATATTTATGTTTGGGTATACTGGTGGTATATTTAGGTGTTTAGGTATACTGGTGGTATATTTAGGGTGTTAGGGTATATTTAGGGTGTTTGGGTATACTGGTGGTATATTTAGGGTGTTAGGGTATATTTAGGGTGTTTGGGTATACGGGTTGTATATAGGTTAGATTATATTTGTTGGGTATACTGTGTAATTTAGGGTGTTATATATTATATTTAAGGTGTATATACTGTGGTATATTTAGGGTGTTAGGGTATATTTAGGGTGTTTGGGTATACTGGTGGTATATTTAGGGTGTTTGGGTATATTTAGGGTGTTTGGGTATACTGGTGGTATATTTAGGGTGTTTGGGTATACTGGTGGTATATTTAGGGTGTTAGGGTATATTTAGGGTGTTTGGGTATACTGGTGGTATATTTAGGGTGTTAGGGTATATTTAGGGTGTTTGGGTATACTGGTGGTATATTTAGGGTGTTAGGGTATATTTAGGGGTTAGGGTATCCTGGGGGTATATTTAGGGGGTTAGGGTACACTAGAGACACGTATCTGTTCTTACTTTGGGGTGTTGTATCTTGAGGCGGATGCCCTGGTTAAGCTCCTCCCCCTCCGTCTCGCTCCAGGTGACTGGCCCCGCCCCCTCGTTAGCGTCAGCCTCCTGGGGGGCCGAGAGGAGTCGCTCTGACGACAGGACCACCTGTCTGTCTGCCAGAGAGGGAGACAGGATCAACACCACCGAGTCCCTGAAACACACAACACACATTCAGCATTTAAAACTGCCTCTCTGGCAGACAGACAGGACCACCTGTCTGTCTGCCAGAGAGGGAGACAGGATCAACACCACCGAGTCCCTGAAACACACATTCAGCATTTAAAACAACACTAGTCTGGGTCAACACTAGTCTGGGTCAACGCTAGTCTGGGTCAAAGGGCAACACTAGTCTAGGTCAACACTAGTCTGGGTCAACGCTAGTCTGGGTCAACGCTAGTCTGGGTCAAAGGGCAACACTAGTCTAGGTCAACGCTAGTCTGGGTCAACGCTAGTCTGGGTCAACGCTAGTCTGGGTCAACGCTAGTCTGGGTCAACACTAGTCTGGGTCAACACTAGTCTGGGTCAAAGGGCAACACTAGTCTAGGTCAACACTAGTCTGGGTCAACACTAGTCTGGGTCAAAGGTCAACGCTAGTCTGGGTCAACGCTAGTCTGGGGCAAAGGTCAACGCTAGTCTGGGTCAACGCTAGTCTGGGTCAACGCTAGTCTGGGTCAAAGGGCAACACTAGTCTAGGTCAACACTAGTCTGGGTCAACACTAGTCTGGGTCAAAGGTCAACGCTAGTCTGGGTCAACACTAGTCTGGGTCAACGCTAGTCTGGGTCAAAGGTCAACACTAGTCTGGGTCAACGCTAGTCTGGGTCAAAGGTCAACACTAGTCTGGGTCAACGCTAGTCTGGGTCAACGCTAGTCTGGGTCAACGCTAGTCTGGGGCAAAGGGCAACACTAGTCTGGGTCAACACTAGTCTGGGTCAACACTAGTCTGGGTCAACACTAGTCTGGGTCAAAGGTCAACACTAGTCTGGGTCAACACTGAGTCCGGGTCAAAGGGCAACACTAGTCTGGGTCAACACTAGTCTGGGTCAACACTAGTCTGGGTCAAAGGGCAACACTAGTCTGGGTCAACACTAGTCTGGGTCAAAGGTCAACACTAGTCTGGGTCAACAATAGTCTGGGTCAACACTAGTCTGGGTCAAAGGGCAACACTAGTCTGGGTCAACACTAGTCTGGGTCAACACTAGTCTGGGTCAACACTAGTCTGGGTCAAAGGTCAACACTAGTCTGGGTCAACACTAGTCTGGGTCAAAGGGCAACACTAGTCTGGGTCAGCACTAGTCTGGGTCAACACTAGTCTGGGTCAAAGGGCAACACTAGTCTGGGTCAACACTAGTCTGGGTCAAGGGCAACACTAGTCTGGGTCAACACTAGTCTGGGTCAAAGGGCAACACTAGTCTGAGTCAACACTAGTCTGGGTCAAGGGCAACACTAGTCTGGGTCAGCACAGTCTGGTCAACACTAGTCTGGGTCAAAGGTCAACACTAGTCTGGGTCAACACTAGTCTGGGTCAACACTAGTCTGGGTCAAAGGTCAACACTAGTCTGGGTCAGCACTAGTCTGGGTCAAAGGTCAACACTAGTCTGGGTCAACAATAGTCTGGGTCAACAATAGTCTGGGTCAACAATAGTCTGGGTCAAAGTTCAACGCTAGTCTGGGTCAACACTAGTCTGGGTCAACAATAGTCTGGGTCAACAATAGTCTGGTTCAACACTAGTCTGGGTCAACACTAGTCTGGGTCAAAGTTCAACGCTAGTCTGGGTCAACACTAGTCTGGGTCAACACTAGTCTGGGTCAAAGGTCACACTAGTCTGGGTCAACACTAGTCGTCAACACTAGTCTGGGTCAACACTAGTCTGGGTCAAAGGGCAACACTAGTCTGGGTCAAAGCTAGTCTGGGGCAACACTAGTCTGGGTCAACACTAGTCTGGGTCAACACTAGTCTGGGTCAACACTAGTCTGGGTCAAAGGGCAACACTAGTCTGGGTCCAAGCACTAGTCTGGGTCAACACTAGTCTGGGTCAACACTAGTCTGGGTCAACACTAGTCTGGGTCAAGGTCAACACTAGTCTGGGTCAACACTAGTCTGGGTCAAGGGGCAACACTAGTCTGGGTCAGCACTAGTCTGGGTCAACACTAGTCTGGGTCCAAAGGGCAACACTAGTCTGGGTCAACACTAGTCTGGGTCAAAGGGCAACACTAGTCTGGGTCAACACTAGTCTGGGTCAAGGGCAACACTAGTCTGGGTCAACACTAGTCTGGGTCAAAGGGCAACACTAGTCTGGGTCAGCACTAGTCTGGGTCAACACTAGTCTGGGTCAAAGGTCAACACTAGTCTGGGTCAACACTAGTCTGGGTCAACACTAGTCTGGGTCAAAGGTCAACACTAGTCTGGGTCAGCACTAGTCTGGGTCAAAGGTCAACACTAGTCTGGGTCAACAATAGTCTGGGTCAAGATAGTCTGGGTCAACAATAGTCTGGGTCAAAGTTCAACGCTAGTCTGGGTCAACACTAGTCTGGGTCAACAATAGTCTGGGTCAACAATAGTCTGGGTCAACACTAGTCTGGGTCAACACTAGTCTGGGTCAAAGTTCAACGCTAGTCTGGGTCAACACTAGTCTGGGTCAACACTAGTCTGGGTCAAAGGTCAACACTAGTCTGGGTCAACACTAGTCTGGGTCAACACTAGTCTGGGTCAACACTAGTCTGGGTCAAAGGGCAACACTAGTCTGGGTCAACGCTAGTCTGGGGCAACACTAGTCTGGGTCAACACTAGTCTGGGTCAACACTAGTCTGGGTCAACACTAGTCTGGGTCAAAGGGCAACACTAGTCTGGGTCAACGCTAGTCTGGGGCAACACTAGTCTGGGTCAACACTAGTCTGGGTCAACACTAGTCTGGGTCAAAGTTCAACGCTAGTCTGGGTCAACACTAGTCTGGGTCAACACTAGCGACAGACAGGTCCTTACAGGGGCACAGCCGGCAGACAGACAGACAGACAGACAGCCAGCCAGCAGACAGACAGACAGACAGGTCCTTACAGGGCGACAGCCAGCAGACAGACAGACAGACAGCCAGCAGACAGACAGACAGACAGGTCCTTACAGGGCGACAGCCAGCAGACAGACAGACAGGTTGGGGTTCCAGGCGACGCTCTTCACAGCTCCGCCCACCTGGACCGTCTTCAGACAGCGAGACGAACACACCTCCCAGAACCTCACGGAGCCATCATCACTTCCTGTACACATTCAAATAAAACTTTATTCACACTCAAATCATCACACACACACACACACACACACACACACACACACACACACACACACACACACACACACCTCCCAGAACCTCACGGAGCCATCATCACTTCCTGTACACATTCAAATAAAACTTTATTCACACTCAAATCATCACACACACACACACACACACACACACACACACCTCCCAGAACCTCACGGACCATCATCACTTCCTGTACACATTCAAATAAAACTTTATTCACACTCAAATCACACACACACACACACACACACACACACCTCCCAGAACCTCACGGAGCCATCATCACTTCCTGTACACATTCAAATAAAACTTTATTCACACTCAAATCATCACACACACACACACACACACCTCCCAGAACCTCACGGAGCCATCATCACTTCCTGTACACATTCAAATAAAACTTTATTCACACTCAAATCATCACACACACACACACACACACACACACACACACACACACACACACACACACACACACACACACACACACACACACACACACACACACACCTCCCAGAACCTCACGGAGCCATCATCACTTCCTGTACACATTCAAATAAAACTTTATTCACACACACACACAGTTATTTCTCCATCTCTGTGAGGACCGGAGTGTTACCTGAGGCGAGCCACTGGCCTGACGGAGACACACTGATGGAGCGAACCAGACCACTGTGACCCCGATACACCTGAACACACACACACACACACACACACACACACACACACACACACACACACACACACACACACACAGAGACACAGACACACATGGGCACACACACACACAGGACACAGACACACACAGACAGAGACACAGACACACACAGACAGAGACACACACACACACACAGAAGAGACACACACACACACACACAGACACACACACACACACGAGACACACAGACAACACACACACACACACACACACAGACAACACACACAGAGACACACACACACAACACACACAGACAGACAAGACACACACACACACAGACATAGACACACGGGGACACAGACACGCACACAGAGACACACACACACACACAGACAGACCGACAGACACAGACACACACAGCACACACACACACACACACACACGCACACACACACACACAGACAGGTTAGGAGAGTGTACGGCTACATCATCTTTGTGGAAACATGTCATGATAGACTGGTTTTCTGCTGTCACTACCGATGTAACAACATGCTAGCGAGGGGACTGTATTTTTTTTTTAATTTTTTTTTTTTTTGTATTTTTATTATTTATTTTTTTTAATTATATATATTTTATATTTATATTTTATTATATAATTTAATAATAATTTATATATTTTATATATATTAAATATGTTATTTATTTTTTAATATATTATTTTATATATAAATATATATATTATTATATATTATTTTTTATTATATTATTTATATGATATTTGATATGATATATTTATGTGTTTGTTGATTATTATTATTATGTTTTTTTATTTTATTTTTATATGATTATGATGATGTCTGTCTGTGTGTCTGTGTGTGTGTTCTTGTGTGTGTGTGTGTGTGTGTGCTGTGTGTGTGTCTGGTGTCTGTTGTGTATGTATTGTGGTGTGTGTGTGTGTGTGTGTGTGTGTGTGTGTGTGTTCTCTCGTGTCTGTGTGTGTGTGTGTCTGTGTGTGTGTGTGTCTGTGTGTGTGGGTGTGTGTGTGGGTGTGTGTTGTTTGTTGTTGTGTGTCCGTGTGTGTGTGTGTGTGTGTGTGTGTGTCTGTGTGTGTCTGTGTGTGTGTGTGTGTGTTGTGTGTCGTTGTGTGTGTGTGTGTGTTGTGTGTGTGTGTGGTGTGTGTTTTTTTGTTTGTGTGTGTGTGTGTTTGTGTGTCTGTGTGTGTGTGTGTGTGTGTGTGTTTGTACCAGAGATTGTGTTGTTGGAAACGGCTGTAGGTCTTTTGGTTTGGGAAGTTTGGGAATCAGATCCTCTGGATTCACATTCACCTGCAGACAGACAGACAGACAGACAGACAGACAGACAGACAGACAGACAGACAGACAGACAGACAGACAGACAGACAGACAGACAGGTTATTGATCAGATCTTCCTCATATACAGAGCTGATTGGCTGACAGAACCGACAGAGCGTGCTGCGTCCTGATTGGCTGACAGAACCGACAGAGCATGCTGCGTCCTGATTGGCTGACAGAACCGACAGAGCGTGCTGCATCCTGATTGGCTGTAACTCACCCTCATCTTCCTCTGGCGGGGACACAGGTAAAGGTCCAGGCAGCGCTCGAACCGCTCGTGGATGAAACGAGAAAACGCCGGAACCTGACGGAGGCTGGAGAAGCTCCTGGGAACAAACGGTACCTTCCTGTCACATGGGTCCTGCTGCTCCCACAGGGCTCTCTGCAGACAGACAGGTAGAGAGACAGACAGGTAGGGAGACAGACAGGTAGACAAGTCAGTGCCAGAGGTCCAGTATTAAACCAGAACCAAGCTGTAATGTAACCCTACAGGACTAATGTTCAGCAGCAGTTAGAGTCACTAAAAGTTCTGTTGTTGCTGCTGACAGACTCAGATTATTATTCTAAGAGTCTGACAACATTATGGGATGGATCCCTACAGAGATAGACCTTTTAGTTAAAGAGTAAGATCCTTTTAGTTTAACATGAAACAGCCCCAAATCACCATCACCAAACTCCACCAGACTCCATGTAAATAATCAGGACTTTTAGTGTGTATAGAGCCAGCATATCTCCACCAGACTCCATGTAAATAATCAGGACTTTTAGCGTGTATAGAGCCAGCATATCTCCACCAGACTCCATGTAAATAATCAGGACTTTTAGCGTGTATAGAGCCAGCATATCTCCACCAGACTCCATGTAAATAATCAGGACTTTTAGCATGTATAGAGCCAGCATATCTCCACCAGACTCCATGTAAATAATCAGGACTTTTAGCGTGTATAGAGCCAGCATATCTCCACATGTAAATGGGTGAATTAAGGGTTTATTTCAACCAAACCAGAGTGGTGATTGTTGGAACAGTGGAAAGATGAACAAAGACGGCTTTAGATTTAGTTTCTGTCCACTTAGAATGCAGTGTGTTTTACGATGATAAAAGTGCTGATTATTTACATGGAGTCTGGTGGGTTAGATGTGGAGTCTCTGTTTCTTTATCTATTGAGTAACGTAGAAACCTCTGAAACAGGACGGAGGCGTAGGTTACCTCCTCGTCGGTGAACAGGTACTCCGGCGGAGGGTTGTAGGACTCCTGGTGTCCCGGCAGAGGGATTTTGGGGGCGGGGAGGTGCATCTTGTGTCGGGCCAGGATAGAAGAGTCCTCATTGGCCCAGAGGTCGTAGTAGCGCCCCCTGCTGTCGTCGTCCACCCGGCGCGGTTTGATCCAGCCCATCTTGATGGCGTGCACCAGCTTGGACACTTTGTCCTTCTCCACCAGAGACGGGATGAAGCTGCGCTTGTCTGCCGGTCGGTTAGTGACCGGGTGGAGCATCACCTCCCGGCTGAAGAACTCCACCTGGGGCTGGATACACAGAAATACTTATAAATACACATATATACACAGTAATATACACATTAAACAGGGCTGAAGAACTCCACCTGGGGCTGGATACACAGAAATACTTATAAACACACATATATACACATATATACACAGTAATATACACATTAAACAGGGCTGAAGAACTCCACCTGGGGCTGGATACACAGAAATACTTATAAACACACATATATACACAGTAATATACACATTAAACAGGGCTGAAGAACTCCACCTGGGGCTGGATACACAGAAATATTTATAAATACACATATATACACATATATACACAGTAATATACACATTAAACAGGGCTGAAGAACTCCCGGGCTGGGGCGGGTACACAGAAATACTTATAAACACACATATAACACATATATACACAGTAAATACACATTAAACAGGGCTGAAGAACTCCACCTGGGGCTGGTATACAGAAAATACTTATATACACATATATATATACACATATATACACAGTAATATACACATTAAACAGGGCTGAAGAACTCCACCTGGGGTGATACACAGAAATACTTATAAACACACATATATACACAGTAATACACATTAAAAGGGCTGAAGAACTCACCTGGGGCTGGATACACAGAAATATTTATAAATACACATATATACACATATATACACAGTAATATACACATTAAACAGGGCTGAAGAACTCCACCTGGGGCTGGATACACAGAAATACTTATAAATACACATATATACACATATATACACAGTAATATACACATTAAACAGGGCTGAAGAACTCCACCTGGGGCTGGATACACAGAAATACTTATAAACACACATATATACACATATATACACAGTAATATACACATTAAACAGGGCTGAAGAACTCCACCTGGGGCTGGATACACAGAAATACTTATAAACACACATATATACACACATATATACACAGTAATATACACATTAAACAGAGCTGAAGAACTCCACCTGGGGCTGGATACACAGAAATACTTATAAACACACATATATACACATATATACACAGTAATATACACATTAAACAGGGCTGAAGAACTCCACCTGGGGCTGGAACCAGACACTCAGGAAGACTTTAATATACAGGATAAAGGGAAGGAGACACACAGGAAGGGGCGGGGCTTCCTGAGTCCCCTGAGACAGGAAGGGGCGGGGCTTCCTGCGTCCCCTGAGACAGGAAGCGGGGCTTACCTCGTACTCGTTGAAGTTGGCGTCCCCGAACTGTCCTCTCTGGAGACGGTTGACCAGCTGGACCTGCTCGTCTGACAGCACGACATCACTTCCTGTCTGCTTGTCGGGGACCGTTCTCCTGACGGACACAAAACGCTGCACGTTAGCACCATTAGCATGACATTAGTACCATTAGCATGATGTTAGCACGACGTTAGCACCATTAACATGACGTTAGCACCGTTAGCATGATGTTAGCACGACGTTAGCACAGTTAGCATGACGTTGGCACCATTAGCATGACGTTAGCATGACGTTAGCACCATTAGCATGACGTTAGCGCCATTAGCATGATGTTAGCACCATTAGCATGACGTTAGCATGACGTTAGCACCATTAACATGACGTTAGCGCCGTTAGCGCGACATTGGCACCATTAGCATGACGTTAGCATGACGTTAGCACCATTAGCATGACGTTAGCACCATTAGCATGACGTTAGCACCATTAACATGACGTTAGCACCATTAGCGTTAGCGACGTTAGCACCTTTAGCATGACGTTAGCACAACGTTAGCATGCAGCTAGCAGGCTCACCAGTAGTCGGGGTTCTCCATCTTGTCCAGGAACTCGTCCAGCTCGTCCTTGTTTCTGATTGGTTTGTAGATCTTCTTCCCGTCCAGGTTGTAGCCAATGTGAGGGAAGTCCCGGTACCACTCCATCGGGACATTCCCCACTGTGTTCCTGATGTCCTGGAGACACCCAGAGACACAGAGACAGAGACACAGAGACACAGTCAGAGACACAGAGACATCGTCAGAGACACAGAGAGATCGTCAGAGACACAGAGAGATCGTCAGAGACACAGAGACACCGTCAGAGACACACAGTCAGAGACACAGAGACATCGTCAGAGACACAGAGACACCGTCAGAGACACACAGTCAGAGACACAGAGACATCGTCAGAGACACAGAGACATCGTCAGAGACACACAGTCAGAGACATCGTCAGAGACATCGTCAGAGACATCGTCAGAGACATCGTCAGAGACACACAGTCAGAGACATCGTCAGAGACATCGTCAGAGACATCGTCAGAGACATCGTCAGAGACACAGTCAGAGACACAGTCAGAGACACAGAGACACCGTCAGAGACACACAGTCAGAGACACAGAGACATCGTCAGAGACACAGAGACACCGTCAGAGACACACAGTCAGAGACACAGAGGGTACGTCAGAGACACAGAGACATCGTCAGAGACACACAGTCAGAGACATCGTCAGAGACAACCGTCAGAGACATGCGTCAAGAGACACAGTCAGAGACACAGTCAGAGACACAGTCAGAGACATCGTCAGAGACACACAGTCAGAGACACAGAGACATCGTCAGAGACACAGAGAGATCGTCAGAGACACAGAGAGATCGTCAGAGACACAGAGACACAGTCAGAGACACAGAGACACCGTCAGAGACACACAGTCAGAGACACAGAGACATCGTCAGAGACACAGAGACATCGTCAGAGAAACAGTCAGAGACATCGTCAGAGACAGTCAGAGACACAGAGACACCGTCAGAGACACAGAGACACCGTCAGAGACACAGAGTCAGAGACACAGAGACATCGTCAGAGACACAGAGACACAAAGACACAGTCAGAGACACAGAGACACAGTCAGAGACACAGAGACACAGTCAGAGACACAGAGACATCGTCAGAGACACAGTCAGAGACACAGTCAGAGACACAGAGACACAGTCAGAGACACAGTCAGAGACACAGAGACACAGTCAGAGACACCGTCAGAGACACCGTCAGAGACACAGAGTCAGAGACACAGAGACACAGTCAGAGACACAGTCAGAGACACAGAGACACAGTCAGAGACACAGTCAGAGACACAGAGACACAGTCAGAGACACCGTCAGAGACACAGAGTCAGAGACACAGAGACACAGTCAGAGACACAGTCAGAGACACAGTCAGAGACACAGAGTCAGAGACACAGAGTCAGAGACACAGAGACACAGTCAGAGACACAGAGACATCGTCAGAGACACAGAGACACAGTCAGAGACACAGTCAGAGACACAGTCAGAGACACAGAGACACAGTCAGAGACACCGTCAGAGACACAGAGACACAGTCAGAGACACCGTCAGAGACACCGTCAGAGACACAGAGTCAGAGACACAGAGACACCGTCAGAGACACAGAGACACCGTCAGAGACACAGAGACACAGAGACACCGTCAGACACACAGAGACACCGTCAGAGACACAGTCAGAGACACAGAGACACAGTCAGAGACACAGAGACACCGTCAGAGACACAGAGACACCGTCAGAGACAGTCAGAGACACAGAGACACAGTCAGAGACACAGAGACACCGTCAGAGACACAGAGAGACCGTCAGAGACAGTCAGAGACACAGAGACACAGTCAGAGACACAGAGACACCGTCAGAGACACAGAGACACCGTCAGAGACAGTCAGAGACACAGAGACACCGTCAGAGACACAGAGACACAGTCAGAGACACAGAGACAGTCAGAGACACAGTCAGAGACACAGTCAGAGACAGTCAGAGACAGTTAGAGACACCGTCAGAGACACAGAGACACCGTCAGAGACACAGACAGTCAGAGACACAGAGACAGTCAGAGACACAGAGACAGTCAGAGACACAGACAGAGACACAGAGACACCGTCAGAGACACAGAGACAGTCAGAGACACAGAGACACCGTCAGAGACACAGTCAGAGACACAGTCAGAGACACAGTCAGAGACACAGAGACAGAGACACCGTCAGAGACACAGTCAGAGACACAGAGACACAGTCAGAGACACAGAGACACCGTCAGAGACACAGAGACACCGTCAGAGACACAGTCAGAGACACAGAGACACAGTCAGAGACACAGAGACACCGTCAGAGACACAGAGACACAGTCAGAGACACAGAGACACCGTCAGAGACACAGAGACACCGTCAGAGACACAGTCAGAGACACAGAGACACCGTCAGAGACACAGAGACACCGTCAGAGACACAGTCAGAGACACAGAGACACCGTCAGAGACACAGAGACACCGTCAGAGACACAGTCAGAGACACAGTCAGAGACACAGTCAGAGACACAGAGACAGAGACACCGTCAGAGACACAGTCAGAGACACAGAGACACAGTCAGAGACACAGAGACACCGTCAGAGACACCGACAGAGACACAGTCAGAGACACAGTCAGAGACACAGAGACACAGTCAGAGACACAGAGACACCGTCAAGACACAGAGACACCGTCAGAGACACAGTCAGAGACACAGAGACACCGTCAGAGACACAGAGACACCGTCAGAGACACAGAGACACCGTCAGAGACACAGTCAGAGACACAGAGACACCGTCAGAGACACAGAGACACCGTCAGAGACACAGAGACACCGTCAGAGACACAGTCAGAGACACAGTCAGAGACACAGAGACACAGTCAGAGACACAGAGACACCGTCAGAGACACAGAGACACCGTCAGAGACACAGTCAGAGACACAGAGACACCGTCAGAGACACAGAGACACCGTCAGAGACACAGACAGACACAGTCAGAGACACAGAGACAGTCAGAGACACAGTCAGAGACACAGTCAGAGACACAGAGAGATCGTCAGAGACACAGTCAGAGACATCGTCAGAGACACAGTCAGAGACACAGAGACATCGTCAGAGACACAGTCAGAGACACAGAGACACCGTCAGAGACACCGTCAGAGACACCGTCAGAGACACCGTCAGAGACAGAGACACAGAGACACTGTCAGAGACACAGAGACACAGTCAGAGACACAGTCAGAGACACAGAGACACAGAGACACAGTCAGAGACACAGAGACACCGTCAGACACAGAGACACAGTCAGAGACACCGTCAGAGAGACAGTCAGAGAGACAGTCAGAGACAGAGACAGTCAGAGACACAGAGAGACAGTCAGAGATACAGAGAGACAGTCAGAGACACAGAGCCACCGTCAGACACAGACAGACAGAGACAGACAGACAGAGACACAGAGTCAGAGACAGAGACACAGAGTCAGAGACACAGAGACAGACAGGAGAACATGACTCACCTCCTCATCTGAAGAGTCGTGGACGTACTCGTCTTCTTCCTTTGCTTCTTCTGTCCCCTCTGTCTTCTTCTCTGTCTCCTCCGTCCCCTTCTTCTTCTCTGTCTCCTTCTTTTCTGTCTTTGTCTCCTTCTTCTTCTCTGTCTTTGTCTCCTTCTTCTTCTCTGTCTTTGTCTCCTTCTTCTTCTCTGTCTTTGTCCCCTCCTTCTCTGTCTTTGTCTCTATCTGCAAGACAACGCAGCTCTGTCAGAGAAGGAATCAAAGCGTCCAATCAGGAGGCAGAATGTTCTGCTGGTTAGTTACACTGGTTAGACTGGGAACGTCTTCATTAACTAGTACATCCAGTCAGCCGGTGACCTGGTGGGTTAGTTACACTGGTTAGACTGGGAACGTCTTCATTAACTAGTACATCCAGTCAGCCGGTGACCAGGTGGGTTAGTTACACTGGTTAGAGTGGGAACGTCTTCATTAACTAGTACATCCAGTCAGCTGGTGACCTGGTGGGTTAGTTACACTGGTTAGACTGGGAACGTCTTCATTAACTAGTACATCCAGTCAGCCGGTGACCTGGTGGGTTAGTTACACTGGTTAGACTGGGAACGTCTTCATTAACTAGTACATCCAGTCAGCCGGTGACCTGCTGGGTTAGTTACACTGGTTAGACTGGGAACGTCTTCATTAACTAGTACATCCAGTCAGCCGGTGACCTGGTGGGTTAGTTACACTGGTTAGACTGGGAACGTCTTCATTAACTAGTACATCCAGTCAGCCGGTGACCTGGTGGGTTAGTTACACTGGTTAAATTTAGACTGGGAACGTCTTCATTAACTAGTACATCCAGTCAGCTGGTGACCTGGTGGGTTAGTTACACTGGTTAGACTGGGAATGTCTTCATTAACTAATACATCCAGTCAGCCGGTGACCTGGTGGGTTAGTTACACTGGTTAGACTGGGAACGTCTTCATTAACTAGTACATCCAGTCAGCTGGTGACCAGGTGGGTTAGTTACACTGGTTAGACTGGGAACGTCTTCATTAACTAGTACATCCAGTCAGCCGGTGACCTGGTGGGTTAGTTACACTGGTTAGACTGGGAACGTCTTCATTAACTAGTACATCCAGTCAGCCGGTGACCTGGTGGGTTAGTTACACTGGTTAGACTGGGAACGTCTTCATTAACTAGTACATCCAGTCAGCTGGTGACCAGGTGGGTTAGTTACACTGGTTAGACTGGGAACGTCTTCATTAACTAGTAGATCCAGTCAGCCGGTGACCAGGTGGGTTAGTTACACTGGTTAGACTGGGAACGTCTTCATTAACTAGTACATCCAGTCAGCTGGTGACCTGGTGGGTTAGTTACACTGGTTAGACTGGGAACGTCTTCATTAACTAGTACATCCAGTCAGCCGGTGACCTGGTGGGTTAGTTACACTGGTTAGACTGGGAACGTCTTCATTAACTAGTACATCCAGTCAGCTGGTGACCAGGTGGGTTAGTTACACTGGTTAGACTGGGAACGTCTTCATTAACTAGTAGATCCAGTCAGCCGGTGACCAGGTGGGTTAGTTACACTGGTTAGACTGGGAACGTCTTCATTAACTAGTACATCCAGTCAGCTGGTGACCTGGTGGGTTAGTTATAGGGCTGCACAATTAATTGAATTTTAATCACGATTTTGGCTTCCCACGATCAAATATGCGTGATCGAGCGATATTTAAAATGCGTCATTCCCTTCATAGAACTGTTTTTGCAAAGCCAATCTAGCGCTCCATAAACCACTGTCTGATCACATGTCTCCATTAGCCAATCAGAGCTGTTCCCTGCCTGCACCGCGCAGCTTAGTTTCTAGATGTAGACAGTCACAGAGGACAGAGTAACGTGAGGAAAACTCCACAACAGGTAGCAGTCGGTCATCATAAGCCGGTCACGATGTTTACCAGTTTACCAGTAAACGCAACGTTTTCCCGTCTGTGTTGTTTTTCAGAGAACAGCAGTGACCAGTGCTAGTTTGTGTCTTTTAGCTCATAGCTTTAGCAGCAGACTGTTGGACGTCCCGCTGTTGGAATCCTACAGTGAAATACAGACGCACTACACTGTTTAGCAGTCAGCATTTTAGCCGTGTTTAATCCAGTTACTACTGTGGCTAACGCTAGGCTAACGTTAGCTGCTGTATAACGTGTTATTAGTGTTTACTGTGGCTAACGGTAGGCTAA
>NC_053134.1:1836619-1856619 GCF_010015445.1 Perca fluviatilis
GACTGTAATCTGTAGACTGTAATCTGTAGTCAGTAATCTGTAGTCAGTAATCTGTAGACTGTAATCTGTAGACTGTAATCTTTACAGTAATCTGTAGTCAGTAATCTGTAGTCAGTAATCTGTAGACTGTAATCTGTAGACTGTAATCTGTAGACTGTAATCTGTAGTCTGTAATCTGTAGACTGTAATCTGTAGACTGTAATCGTAGACTGTAATCTGTAGACTGTAATCTGTAGTCAGTAATCTGTAGACTGTAATCTGTAGACTGTAATCTGTAGACTGTAATCTGTAGACTGTAATCTGTAGACAGTAATCTGTAGTCAGTAATCTGTAGTCAGTAATCTGTAGTCAGTAATCTGTAGACAGTAATCTGTAGTCAGTAATCTGTAGTCAGTAATCTGTAGTCAGTTATCTGTGGACTAATCTGTAGACTGTAATCTGTAGACAGTAATCTGTAGACTGTAATCTGTAGACAGTAATCTGTAGACAGTAATCTGTAGTCAATCTGTACAGTAATCTGTAGTCAGTAATCTGTAGACTGTAATCTGTAGACAGTAATCTGTAGTCAGTAATCTGTAGACTGTAATCTGTAGACAGTAATCTGTAGACAGTAATCTGTAGACAGTAATCTGTAAACAGTAATCTGTAGACTGTAATCTGTAGTCAGTAATCTGTAGACTGTAATCTGTAGACAGTAATCTGTAGACAGTAATCTGTAGACAGTAATCTGTAGACAGTAATCTGTAGACTGTAATCTGTAGACAGTAATCTGTAGACAGTAATCTGTAGACTAATCTGTAGACTAATCTGTGGACAGTAATCTGTAGACAGTAATCTGTAGTCAGTAATCTGTAGACTGTAATCTGTAGTCAGTAATCTGTAGACAGTAATCTGTAGACAGTAATCTGTAAACAGTAATCTGTAAACAGTAATCTGTAGACTGTAATCTGTAGACTGTAATCTGTAGACTGTAATCTGTAGACAGTAATCTGTAGACTAATCTGTAATCAGTAATCTGTAGACTGTAATCTGTAGACTGTAATCTGTAGTCTGTAATCTGTAGACTGTAATCTGTAGACTGTAATCTGTAGTCAGTAATCTGTAGTCAGTAATCTGTAGACAGTAATCTGTAGACTAATCTGTAGACTAATCTGTAGACAGTAATCTGTAGACTAATCTGTAGTCAGTAATCTGTAGACTGTAATCTGTAGTCAGTAATCTGTAGTCAGTAATCTGTAGACAGTAATCTGTAAACAGTAATCTGTAAACAGTAATCTGTAGACAGTAATCTGTAGACTGTAATCTGTAGACAGTAATCTGTAGACTAATCTGTAGTCAGTAATCTGTAGACAGTAATCTGTAGTCAGTAATCTGTAGACAGTAATCTGTAGACTGTAATCTGTAGACAGTAATCTGTAGACAGTAATCTGTAGTCAGTAATCTGTAGACTGTAATCTGTAGACAGTAATCTGTAGACTAATCTGTAGTCAGTAATCTGTAGACTGTAATCTGTAGACAGTAATCTGTACACAGTAATCTGTAGACAGTAATCTGTAGACTGTAATCTGTAGACAGTAATCTGTAGACTAATCTGTAGTCAGTAATCTGTAGACAGTAATCTGTAGTCAGTAATCTGTAGACAGTAATCTGTAGTCAGTAATCTGTAGACTAATCTGTAGTCAGTAATCTGTAGACAGTAATCTGTAAACAGTAATCTGTAGACAGTAATCTGTAGACTAATCTGTAGTCAGTAATCTGTAGACTGTAATCTGTAGACAGTAATCTGTAGACTAATCTGTAGTCAGTAATCTGTAGACAGTAATCTGTAGACTAATCTGTAGTCAGTAATCTGTAGACAGTAATCTGTAAACAGTAATCTGTAGACAGTAATCTGTAGACTAATCTGTACACAGTAATCTGTAGTCAGTAATCTGTAGACTGTAATCTGTAGACAGTAATCTGTACAGTAATCTGTAGTCAGTAATCTGTAGACTGTAATCTGTAGACAGTAATCTGTAGACTAATCTGTAGTCAGTAATCTGTAGACAGTAATCTGTAAACAGTAATCTGTAAACAGTAATCTGTTGTCAGAGGAAACAGGGACTTTGTTGGGAACTATTTTCAGCGGCGGATTAATCCACATTTAGATCACGTTACATCTGAACATAAAAAATATCAGCATTTAAAATCATTTCAGATCAGTTACATTCATTGACTCACATATCAGTTCGTGTTGGAACGAAGCGCCAAACGTCAGGTGAGAGTCCACCTGCAGAGGGAGGGGGGCGGGGTCTGAGGAGAGCACGGGGGAGGGGGGTTTAATGACACACCTGAGCTTCAAATGTACTCTCCCATCTGAAGGGAAACTTTTCAATGTTTATTCACACATGTATTAGTCTGCCACACAGGGTTAGAGGCATTCTGGGTAAAATCAGTTTGGGGACAGTTGTCGGCAGGCTTTGGGACAGATGTCTGCAGGTTTTGGGACAGTTGTCGGCAGGTTTTGGGACAGTTGTCGGCAGGCTTTGGGACAGTTGTCGGCAGGTTTTGGGACAGTTGTCGGCAGGCTTTGGGACAGTTGTCGGCAGGCTTTGGGACAGTTGTCGGCAGGCTTTGGGACAGTTGTCTGCAGGCTTTGGGACAGTTGTCTGCAGGCTTTGGGACAGTTGTCTGCAGGTTTTGGGACAGTTGTCGGCAGGCTTTGGGACAGTTGTCTGCAGGCTTTGGGACAGTTGTCTGCAGGCTTTGGGACAGTTGTCTGCAGGCTTTGGGACAGTTGTCGGCAGGTTTTGGGACAGTTGTCGGCAGGTTTTGGGACAGTTGTCTGCAGGTTTTGGGACAGTTGTCGGCAGGCTTTGGGACAGTTGTCTGCAGGCTTTGGGACAGTTGTCTGCAGGCTTTGGGACAGTTGTCTGCAGGTTTTGGGACAGTTGTCGGCAGGCTTTGGGACAGTTGTCGGCAGGCTTTGGGACAGTTGTCGGCAGGTTTTGGGACAGTTGTCTGCAGGTTTTGGGACAGTTGTCTGCAGGTTTTGGGACAGTTGTCGGCAGGTTTTGGGACAGTTGTCGGCAGGCTTTGGGACAGTTGTCGGCAGGCTTTGGGACAGATGTCTGCAGGCTTTGGGACAGTTGTCGGCAGGCTTTGGGACAGTTGTCGGCAGGTTTTGGGACAGTTGTCTGCAGGTTTTGGGACAGTTGTCGGCAGGCTTTGGGACAGATGTTGGCAGGCTTTGGGACAGTTGTCTGCAGGTGTTAGGACAGTTGTCTGCAGGTTTTGGGACAGTTGTCTGCAGGCTTTGGGACAGATGTCTGCAGGCTTTGGGACAGTTGTCGGCAGGCTTTGGGACAGTTGTCTGCAGGGTTTGGGACAGATGTCTGCAGGCTTTGGGACAGTTGTTGGCAGGTGTTAGGACAGTTGTCAGCATGTTTTGGGACAGATGTCGGCAGGTTTTTGGACAGTTGTTGACAGGCTTTGGGACAGTTGTCGGCAGGTTTTGGTACAGATGTCGGCAGTTGCGTGGTAGTTAAAAGCAGGTAAAGCTCCCTGCAGCCACTCTGAATGATATTAAAAACAGTATAACAGGAGACTTACCTGTCGATGCAGGCGACTGTCTGACAACTCTGCTGAAGTTTGGTGGGGCAGGGCGCAGAGTTCGGGGTGGGAACGGAGGCAGGTGATTGGCTGGTTGTGGCTGTTGGGAGGGGCCCCGCAGAGGTAGGGCTCATCACAACAATGGGACTGACTACAGAGAACAAAACCAGAGAGTCAGGGAGGGAAGTGAGACAAGACATTCATCTACTGACATCATCATACCTTTATAACCAGAAATCCAAAACCCTCTACATGGAACACAAAGACTCCGCATTCTCGTAATCTACCACACCGTTAATATCCACTCTCTGTGTCAGGTGTCTCTGTCTCTCTGTCAGGTGTTTCTGTCTCTCTGTCAGGTGTTTCTGTCTCTCTGTCAGGTGTCTCTGTCTCTCTGTCAGGTGTCCCTGTCTCTGTGTCAGGTGTCCCTGTCTCTCTGTCAGGTGTTTCTGTCTCTCTGTCAGGTGTTTCTGTCTCTCTGTCAGGTGTTTCTGTCTCTCTGTCAGGTGTTTCTGTCTCTCTGTCAGGTGTCCCTGTCTCTGTGTCAGGTGTCCCTGTCTTTGTGTCAGGTGTGTCTGTGGGTTTTCAAACCCTTTGTTGAACAGAGAGCACCATCTAGTGAGCTCAGAAAGTAAAGACACTGGTTCGCGAAGCTTCATTTGACCATCACTAGTGTCAGGTGTGTCAGGTGTTACCTGTCTCTGTGTCAGGTGTTCCTGTCTCTGTGTCAGGTGTGTCAGGTGTTACCTGTCTCTGTGTCAGGTGTTACCTGTCTCTGTGTCAGGTGTTACCTGTCTCTGTGTGTCCCTGTCTCTGTGTCAGGTGTCCCTGTCTTTGTGTCAGGTGTTACCTGTCTCTGTGTCAGGTAACACCTGTCTCTGTGTCAGGTAACACCTGTCTCTGTGTCAGGTGTTACCTGGTGTCCCTGTCTCTGTGTCAGGTGTTCCTGTCTCTGTGTCAGGTGCCCCTGTCTCTGTGTCAGGTGTCCCTGTCTCTGTGTCAGGTGTTACCTGTCTCTGTGTGTCTCTGTGTCAGGTGTCCCTGTCTCTTTGTCAGGTGTTACCTGTCTCTATGTCAGGTGATACCTGCCTCTGTGTCAGGTGTTCCGGTCTCTGTGTCAGGTGTTCCTGTCTCTGTGTCAGGTGTGTCAGTGTCCCTGTCTCTGTGTCCCTGTCTCTGTGTCAGGTGCCCCTGTCTCTGTGTCAGGTGTCCCTGTCCCTGTGTCAGGTGTCCCTGTCTCTGTGTCAGGTGTGTCAGGTGTTACCTGTCCCTGTGTCAGGTGTTACCTGTCTCTGTGTCAGGTGTGTCAGGTGTTACCTGTCCCTGTGTCAGGTGTCCCTGTCTCTGTGTCAGGTGTGTCAGGTGTTACCTGTCTCTGTGTCAGGTGTCCCTGTCTCTGTGTCAGGTGTGTCAGGTGTTACCTGTCTCTGTGTCAGGTGTCCCTGTCTCTGTGTCAGGTGTGTCAGGTGTGTCAGGTGTTACCTGTCTCTGTGTCAGGTGTCCCTGTCTCTGTGTCAGGTGTGTCAGGTGTTACTTGTCTCTGTGTCAGGTGTCCCCGTCCCTGTGTCAGGTGTCCCTGTCTCTGTGTCAGGTGTGTCAGGTGTTACTTGTCTCTGTGTCAGGTGTTACCTGGTGCAGGTTCTGTGGCGGAGCTGTTGAGGGTCGTCTGCGTCTCGTTGTCCTGCAGGATGGAGTTGATGAAGGTGGTGGGGGAGAGGGGCGTGTCTACAGGTGTGTCCCCCCCCTCCAGGACAGGACACAGCTCCACGTCAGGGCTGAGCGGCTCCTCTTTCACCTGCACCGATTGGCTGTCTCTGCAGGTCAAACAAGCCCAGTCATCTTCATATTTATTTATTCATATAAGTTGAGCCAAAGTGCTTTACAACCAGAAGGTTAGTTTACAACCAGGGTGGATGGTTTGAAATCTGCCTCTTTAAAAAAAAAAATTTTTTTTTTTTTTTTGTTGCTTTTATTTAATATTATATTGATAAAAAAAAAAAGGGTCGCTGTAGCCCACGTACGTAAGACAAACAGTAAGAGTTATGCTTCAGGGGGGCTCTACGCCGAGCGTTCGCTGTAGCCCACGTACGTAAGATAAACAGTAAGAGTTATGCTTCAGGGGGCGCTCTACGCCGAGCGTTCGCTGTAGCCCACGTACGTAAGATAAACAGTAAGAGTTATGCTTCGGGGGGGCTCTACGCCGAGCGTTCGCTGTAGCCCACGTACGTAAGATAAACAGTAAGAGTTATGCTTCGGGGGGGCTCTACGCCGAGCGTTCGCTGTAGCCCACGTACGTAAGATAAACAGTAAGAGTTATGCTCGGGGGCTCGCCCGGCCGTTACGCTATAACCGTCGTAAGATAAACAGTAAGAGTTATGCTTGAGGGCTCATGACGTGCCGTGTACCACGTCACGTAAAGATAAGCAATAAGGTTATGCTTCGGCGCCCCGAGCCGTTACATACGTACGTAAGATAAACAGTAAGAGTTATGCCTCGGGGGCTCGCCCGTTCGCTGTAGTACACGTCGTAAGATAAACAGTAAGAGTTATGCCCCGGGGGCTCTACGCGACGTTACGCTGTAGCCACGTCGTAAGATAAACAGTAAGAGTTTGCCGGGGGCTCCTGCGGCGTTCGCTGCCCACGTACGTAAGATAAACAGTAAGAGTTATGCTTCGGGGGGGCTCTACGCCGAGCGTTCGCTGTAGCCCACGTACGTAAGATAAACAGTAAGAGTTATGCTTCAGGGGGGGCTCTACGCCGAGCGTTCGCTGTAGCCCACGTACGTAAGATAAACAGTAAGAGTTATGCTTCGGGGGGGCTCTACGCCGAGCGTTCGCTGTGGCCCACGTATTTATGTTTTTGTATTCTTTGGTCTTTTCATTGTTTGCATTTTGTGATTGTTTTCTGTGCAAAGTGGCGTAAACATCAACTTTGCTTACTTACTGACTGACCGTACAGGAAATGATTTGACTGGTTCTCACCCTGCATCCATCCAATCACTGATCACGCTCTCCGCTGTGGGCGTGACCACATCTGTGATGTCAGAGACGATTGGTCCAGAGGTCACCAGAGAGTCTGCTGAGAGCAGACTGGCTGCAGCCTGAAAACACACACACACACACAGACACACACACACACACACACAGACACACACACACACACACACACACACACACACACAGACAGACAGACAGACCGACACACACACAAACACACACAGAGATAGACAGACAGACAGACAGACACACACACACAGACACACACAGGAAATTAAGTAATTAAGTAGAAACAGAGAGAGATGTGGAGCTGACAGGTGGGTCAGAGACAGGTGAGACATGGACAGGTGAGACAGACAGGTGGGTCAGAGACAGGTGGGTCAGAGACAGGTGAGACAGGGACAGGTGAGACAGAGACAGGTGAGACAGAGACAGGTGGGTCAGAGACAGGTGAGACATGGACAGGTGAGACAGGGACAGGTGAGACAGAGACAGGTGAGACAGAGACAGGTGACAGACAGCTGGGTCAGAAACAGGTGAGACATGGACAGGTGAGACAGAGACAGCTGGGTCAGAAACAGGTGAGACATGGACAGGTGAGACAGGGACAGCTGGGTCAGAGACAGCTAGGTCAGAAACAGGTGAGTCAGAGACAGGTGAATCAGACAGGTTACCTGCATGTGCTCCAATGAGAACTGGCGGCTGTATTTAGGCATGGAGTGGGCGGAGCTAGAGTCATTCAGCATCAGAGGACTGCACACCGACAGAGAGAAACCAGGAAACACATAAATAAACAAATATAAGGCCGCATGGTGGCTCAAGGGTTAACCCTTCTGCCTCCCAGTAAGAAGGTTCTGGGTTCGAGTCCAGGTCGTCCCGGGCCTTTCTGTGTGGAGTTTGCGTGTTCTCCCCGTGTTTGCGTGGGTTTCCTCCCACCATTAAAGATATGCATACTAGGCAGCTAGGACTACAGCTGAAAATTAGCCGACTAACACTGGCGCATTTACAGAAATGTTCATTCAAGTTTGGACACACCTTTCCTTTATTTTCATGACTATTTACATTATAGATTCTCACCGAAGGCATCAAAACTATGAATGAACACATGTGGAATTATGTACTTAACTAAAAAGTTAAGTACATAATGTACACTCCCCTAAAGGATTATTAGGAACACCCTACTAAGACCCTGTTTGACCCCCTTTACCTTCAGAACTGCCTTCATTCTTGGTGGCATTGATTCAACAAGGAGCTGGAAGCATTCTGTAGAAATGTTGGCCCATATTGAGAGGAGAGGGTCTTGCAGTTGATGGAGATTTGGGGGATGCACATCCAGGGCACGAAGCTCCCGTTCCACCACATCCCAAAGATGTTCTATTGGGGTGAGATCTGGTGACTGGGGGGGCATTTTAGTCCAGGGAACTCATCGTCATGGTAAAGAAACCAATCTGAAATGATGTGAGCTTTGTGACCTGGAGCATTATCCTGCTGGAGGTATCATCAGAGGATGGTCCATGGTGGTCATAAAGGGAGGACATGGTCAGAGACCAGGCTCAGGTAGGCTGGGGCATTAAACCATGCTCAGGTAGGCTGGGGCATTTAAACAATGCTCAGGTAGGCTGGGGCATTTAAACAATGCTCAGGTAGGCTGGGGCATTAAACCATGCTCAGGTAGGCTGGGGCATTTAAACAATGCTCAGGTAGGCTGGGGCATTTAAACAATGCTCAGGTAGGCTGGGGCATTTAAACCATGCTCAGGTAGGCTGGGGCATTAAACCATGCTCAGGTAGGCTGGGGCATTAAACCATGCTCAGGTAGGCTGGGGCATTAAACCATGCTCAGGTAGGCTGGGGCATTAAACCATGCTCAGGTAGGCTGGGGCATTTAAACCATGCTCAGGTAGGCTGGGGCATTAAACCATGCTCAGGTAGGCTGGGGCATTTAAAACCATGCTCAGGTAGGCTGGGGCATTTAAACCATGCTCAGGTAGGCTGGGGCATTTTAAACCATGCTCAGGTAGGCTGGGGCATTAAACCATGCTCAGGTAGGCTGGGGCATTAAACCATGCTCAGGTAGGCTGGGGCATTAAACCATGCTCAGGTAGGCTGGGGCATTAAACCATGCTCAGGTAGGCTGGGGCTTTTAAACAATGCTCAGGTAGGCTGGGGCATTTAAACAATGCTCAGGTAGGCTGGGGCATTAAACAATGCTCAGGTAGGCTGGGGCATTAAACCATGCTCAGGTAGGCTGGGGCATTAAACCATGCTCAGGTAGGCTGGGGCTTTTAAACGATGCTCAGGTAGGCTGGGGCATTAAACCATGCTCAGGTAGGCTGGGGCATTAAACCATGCTCAGGTAGGCTGGGGCATTAAACCATGCTCAGGTAGGCTGGGGCATTTAAACCATGCTCAGGTAGGCTGGGGCATTAAACCATGCTCAGGTAGGCTGGGGCTTTTAAACCATGCTCAGGTAGGCTGGGGCATTAAACCATGCTCAGGTAGGCTGGGGCATTAAACCATGCTCAGGTAGGCTGGGGCATTAAACCATGCTCAGGTAGGCTGGGGCATTAAACCATGCTCAGGTAGGCTGGGGCTTTTAAACAATGCTCAGGTAGGCTGGGGCATTAAACCATGCTCAGGTAGGCTGGGGCATTAAACCATGCTCAGGTAGGCTGGGGGCATTAAACCATGCTCAGGTAGGCTGGGGCATTAAACCATGCTCAGGTAGGCTGGGGCATTGAAACGATGCTCAGGTAGGCTGGGGCATTAAACCATGCTCAGGTAGGCTGGGGCATTACACCAAGCCATGCTCAGGTAGGCTGGGGCATTAAACCATGCTCAGGTGCGCTGGGGCTTTATCAAGACATGCTGGCGGTGCAATAAACTACACCAAAACAAAAACAACAAAAACAAAAAAAAAAAAAAAAAAAAAAAAAAAAAAGCAGCCTAAAGTGTGCCATCCCCCCCCCCCCCCCCCGCCCGGTAACAAGGCATGATGGGTCCCCACACCACATTACACCCCCACCACCAGCAGCCTGCCCGAGTGGTAACAAGACATGATGGGTCCCCACACCATTACACCCCCACCACCAGCAGCCTGCCCAGTGGTAACAAGACATGATGGGTCCCCACACCCATTACACCCCCACACCAGCAGCCTGCCCAGTGGTAACAAGGCATGATGGGTCCCCACACCATTTACACCACCACCACCAGCCTGCCCAGTGGTAACAAGGCATGATGGGTCCCCACACCATTACACCACCAGCAGCAGCAGCCTGCCCGAGTGGTAACAAGGCATGATGGGTCCCCACACCATTACACCACCACCACCAGCCTGCCCAGTGGTAACAAGGCATGATGGGTCCCCACACCATTACACCACCAGCAGCCTGCCCGAGTGGTAACAAGACATGATGGGTCCCCCACACCATTACACCCCCACCACCAGCAGCCTGCCCAGTGGTAACAAGGCATGATGGGTCCCCACACCATTACACCACCAGCAGCCTGCCCGAGTGGTAACAAGACATGATGGGTCCCCCACACCATTACACCCCACCACCAGCAGCCTGCCCAGTGGTAACAAGACATGATGGGTCCCCACACCATTACACCACCACCACCAGCCTGCCCAGTGGTAACAAGACATGATGGGTCCCCCACACCATTACACCACCACCAGCCTGCCCAGTGGTAACAAGACATGATGGGTCCCCCACACCATTACACCCCCACCACCAGCCTGCCCAGTGGTAACAAGACATGATGGGTCCCCACACCATTACACCCCCACCAGCCTGCCCAGTGGTAACAAGACATGATGGGTCCCCACACCATTACACCCCACCAGCCTGCCCGAGTGGTAACAAGACATGATGGGTCCCCACACCATTACACCCCCACCAGCCTGCCCAGTGGTAACAAGACATGATGGGTCCCCACACCATTACACCCCACCACCAGCCTGCCCAGTGGTAACAAGACATGATGGGTCCCCACACCATTACACCCCCACCACCAGCCTGCCCGTGGTAACAAGGCATGATGGGTCCCCCCACACCATTACACCACCACCAGCAGCCTGACCAGTGGTAACAAGACATGATGGGTCCCCCACACCATTACACCACCACCAGCAGCCTGACCAGTGGTAACAAGACATGATGGGTCCCCAACACCATTAACCCTACCACCAGCCTGCCCAGTGGTAACAAGACATGATGGGTCCCCACACCATTACACCACCACCAGCCTTCCCAGTGGTAACAAGACATGATGGGTCCCCCACACCATTACACCCCCACCACCAGCCTGCCCAGTGGTAACAAGACATGATGGGTCCCCCACACCATTACACCACCACCAGCCTGCCCAGTGGTAACAAGGCATGATGGGTCCCCCACACCATTACACCCCCACCACCAGCCTGCCCAGTGGCAACAAGGCATGGATGGGCCCCCACACCATTCCACCACCACCAGCCTGCCCAGTGGTAACAAGGCATGATGGGTCCCCACACCATTACACCCCACCAGCCTGCCCAGAGGTAACAAGACATGATGGGTCCCCACACCATTACACCAGCAGCAGCCTGCCCAGTGGTAGTAACAAGGCATGATGGGTCCCCACACCATTACACCACCACCACCAGCCTGCCCGAGTGGTAACAAGGCATGATGGGTCCCCACACCATTACTACACCACCAGCCTGCCCAGAGGTCAAGGCATGATGGGTCCCCACACCATTACACCACCACCAGCAGCCTGCCCAGGTGGTAACAAGGACATGATGGGTCCCCACACCATTACACCACCACCAGCCTGCCCAGAGGTAACAAGGCATGATGGGTCCCCACACCATTACACCCCCCACCAGCCTGCCCAGTGGTAACAAGACATGATGGGTCCCCACACCATTACACCCCCACCAGCCTGCCCAGTGGTAACAAGACATGATGGGTCCCCCACACCATTACACCCCCACCAGCCTGCCCAGTGGTAACAAGACATGATGGGTCCCCCACACCATTACACCCCCACCAGCCTGCCCAGTGGTAACAAGGCATGATGGGTCCCCCACACCATTACACCCCACCAGCCTGCCCAGTGGTAACAAGGCATGATGGGTCCCCACACCATTACACCCCCCCAGCCTGCCCAGTGGTAACAAGACATGATGGGTCCCCACACCATTACACCACCACCACCACCAGCCGCGCCCAGTGGCAAAGGCATGATGGGTCCCCACACCATTACACCACCACCACCACCAGCCTGCCCGAGTGGCAACAAGGCATGATGGGTCCCCCGCATTACACCACCACCACCACCAGCCTGCCCAGTGGCAACAAGGCATGATGGGTCCCCCACACCATTACACCACCACCAGCCTGCCCAGTGGCAACAAGGCATGATGGGTCCCCCACACCATTACACCACCACCAGCCTGCCCAGTGGCAACAAGGCATGATGGGTCCCCCACACCATTACACCACCACCAGCCTGCCCAGTGGCAACAAGGCATGATGGGTCCATGTTCTCATTCTGTTTACTCCAAATTCTGACTCTACCATCTGAATGTCTCAACAGAAATCGAGACTCATCAGACCAGGCAACATTTTTACAGTCTCCAACTGTCCAATTTTAGTGAGCTTGTGCAAATTGTAGCCTCATGTTCTTATTTCTAGTGGAGATGAGTGGTACCCGGGGGGGTCTTCTGCTGGTGTAGCCCAGCCACCTCGGTTGTAACGAGAGGTTATTTGAGTCAAAGTTGATCTTCTATCAGCTGGAATCAGTCGGCCCATTCTCCTCTGACCTCTAGCATCAACAAGGCATGTTCACCTCCCAGGACTGCAGCATGCTGGATGTTTTTACTTTTTCAGACCATTCTTTGTAAACCCTAGAAATGGTTGTGGGTGTAAATCCCAGTAACTGAGCAGACCAGCCCGTCTGGCACCAACAACCAGGCCACGCTCAGAGTAGCTTAGATCACCTTTCTTTCCCATTCTGACATTCAGTTTGGAGTTCAGGAGATAGTCTAGACCTGGACCACACCCCTACATGCATTGAAGCAGCTGCCATGTGATTGGTTGATTAGATAATTGCATTAACGAGAAATCTTACAGGTGTTCCTAAAAATTCTTTAAGGTGAGTGTGTGTGTGTGTATATATATATATATATATATATATATATACACACACACATACACACACACCACAGTGCTCAGTATAAGTTTATGAACCCATGCTAAAGTCGACTAAAAAGTGGAATAAAAAAACAAATCATCTTTTGGAAATTGATCTTAATGCCGCCTTAATTAAAAAAAATTTGAATAATCCAGCCTTTAAGGACACCAATTTTCTTTGTGAATGAATAATGTATCGTAAATAAATACAAGGTTCATAAATTTAGAAAAAAACTGGAAAAGTTATGGAATTTGAAAAATGCAAATTCCAGGCCTGGAAAGGTTTTGGAAACATAAAAAGACCCAGAAAGTTTTGGAAAAGTCTTGGAATTTTTTTTAACACAGCATAATAATATGTATTAAATATTCAGCAGTAAACTCACATTTTCCTCTTGACTCCCATGATCCTGTTGGACTGGACGAGAGAAACCAGGAACTGGATCAGCTGCAGAGAGAGCGAGAGAGAGAGAGAGAGGTAAGCTAACGTGCTAACATGCTAACGTGCTAACATGTTGATTAGGGTTGGGTACCTTGTTGACGACTTTCTGTTGCTGAAGGTGTTTCTGTCTCAGACTGGCCACCTCTCTCCACAGGGCCTCGTTCTCACTGAACACAGAGGAACAGGGTTAGCTAACATGCTAAAAGCTAGCTCTGACCCTAGCTCTGGTCCTAGCTCTGGCCCTAGCTCTGGCCCTAGCTCTGTTTCTGGTTCCAGCTCTGGTCCTAGCTCTGGTCCTAGCTCTGGTTCGAGCTCTGGTCCTAGCTCTGGCCCTAGCTCTGGCTCTGGTCCTAGCTCTGGCTCTGGCCCTAGCTCTGGTTCTAACTCTGGCCCTAGCTCTGGCTCTGGTTCTAGCTCTGGTCCTAGCTCTGGTCCTAGCTCTGGTTCTAGCTCTGGCCCTAGCTCTGGTCCTAGCTCTGGCCCTGGTCCTAGCTCTGGTCCTAGCTCTGGTTCTAGCTCTGGCCCTAGCTCTGGTCCTAGCTCTGGTTCTGGTTCCAGCTCTGGTCCTAGCTCTGGCCCTAGCTCTGGTCCTAGCTCTGGCCCTGGTTCTAGCTCTGGCCCTAGCTCTGGTCCTAGCTCTGGCTCTTGTTCTAGCTCTGGCCCTGGCTCTGGTTCTAGCTCTGGTTATAGCTCTGGCCCTAGCTCTGGTCCTGGTCCTAGCTCTGGCCCTAGTTCTGGCCCTAGCTCTGGCCCTAGTTCTGGCCCTAGCTCTGGCTCTGGTCCTAGCTCTGGTCCTGGTCCTAGCTCTGGTCCTAGCTCTGGTCCTGGTCCTAGCTCTGGTCCTAGCTCTGGTCCTGGTCCTAGCTGGTCCTGGGGGTCTAGCTCTGGCCCTAGCTCTGGTCCTGGTCCTAGCTGGTCCTGGGGGTCCTAGCTCTGGCCCTAGCTCTGGCCCTAGCTCTGGTCCAAGCTCTGGTCCTAGCTCTGGTTCTAGCTCTGGTCCTGGTCCTAGCTCTGACCCTAGCTCTGGTTCTAGCTCTGGTCCTAGTTCTGGCCCTAGCTCTGGCCCTAGCTCTGGCCCTAGCTCTGGTTCTAGCTCTGGCTCTGGTCCTAGGTCTGGCCCTAGCTCTGGTCCTAGCTCTGGTCCTGGTCCTAGCTCTGGACATTGTTCTGGCCCTAGCTCTGGTCCTGGTCCTAGCTCTGGCCCTAGTTCTGGCCCTAGCTCTGGCTCTGGTCCTAGCTCTGGACCTAGCTCTGGTCCTAGCTCTGGTCCTGGTCCTAGCTCTGGTCCTAGCTCTGGTCCTGGTCCTAGCTGGTCCTGGGGGTCTAGCTCTGGCCCTAGCTCTGGTCCTGGTCCTAGCTGGTCCTGGGGGTCCTAGCTCTGGCCCTAGCTCTGGTCCTAGCTCTGGTCCTGGGGGTCCTAGCTCTGGTCCTGGTCCTAGCTGGTCCTGGGGGTCTCTGGGGGGTCCTCACTGTTTCATGGAGATGATCCTGGAGTCGATGGTCTCCTGTTTGCCTTTGATCAGCTGCACGTCAGTCAGGATCTTGTGCACGTCGTCGGCAGACATCTTGGCTTCGTCCTGACGCACAGAGGGCACCTGGACCAATCACAGAACAGAGACACACCGTTACCATGGACACAGAGGGCACCTGGACCAATCACAGAACAGAGACACACTCATAACGCTACCTCATAACGCTACGACTACTACAATAATACAGAAAAACAAAACTAATTGAGCTCTAATTGTATTGTTTATAGTTTAGCTCAAACACTCCTAACTTATTCAGAAGAGTGGAACGTGATCCCTACTATTATAATTAATTAATACTATTAGTGTATACGTGTAAGTCAGTTTAAATTAATTAATAAATATGCACTGGTGTGTGCTATGTGTTCCTATTACTGTTATGTTCTATATTACTGTAGTGCTGTATATGCCCAGGGACAACAGATGGACATTATAATTCAAATGATAAAGGTTGTGCGGAGACCCCCTGGTACCACTTTGTTGGTTATTTAATTTAATTATTTATAACTATCTCGTGGCCTCGAGATGCTATCTCAAGATAGTATCTCGAGGCCTCAAGATGCTATCTCAAGATAGTATCTCGAGGCCTCAAGATAGTGTAGAGATGTAGGCTGCATATCCATAGTCCTTTATAATTCTTCTTCATATTTTATAGCCTATATTTATACTTTTTACATGTATATATGTCACAAAGTGGAGCCAGGAAGCCAGAGTTTTCTTATGTTGTATATAGTGTGGTGTTTTATTTTGTATATAGTGTGGTGTTTCGGGTGTTTTATGTTGTATATAGTGTGGTGTTTCGGGTGTTTTATGTTGTATATAGTGTGGTGTTTTTATTTGTTATATTATGTTGTTATGTTTTGTTTTTATTTGTATATAGTGGTGTTTTATGTTGTATATAGTGTAGTGTTTTTATTTGTATATAGTGTGGTGTTTTTATTTTGTATATAGTGTGGTTTTTATATTTGTATATAGTGTGGTGTTTATGTTGTAATATAGTTAGTATATGTGTTATTTTGTATATAGTGTAGTGTTTTTATTTGTATATAGTGGTGTATTTTTTTTATTGTTATTTTATATAGTGTTTTAAGTGTATATTATTAGTTGTTTTATATATAGTGGTGTTTTTATGTTGTATATAGTGTGGTTTTATTTTATATATGTAGTGTTTTTATTTTAATGTGTGTTTTATGTTGTATAATGGTTTATGTTATATATGTTGTTTTTTGGTTGTAATATTATTTTATTTTATATAGTGTAGTGTTTTATGTTTATATATTATTTTTATTTTGTATATATGTAGTGTTTTATGTTTATATATGTGTGTTTTTAGTAATATTGGTTTTTATGTTGTATATATGTGGTGTTTTATTGTATATATGTGGTGTTTTATATTGTATAAGTATTTTATGTTATATATGTGGTTTATGTATTATGTGTTTTTGTTGTTTTATTTGTTTTATGTTATTAGTGTGGTGTTTATGTTTATATAGTGGGTGTTTTATGTTGTATATAGTGTTGTTGTTTTTATTGTATATATGTGGTTTTTATGTTTATATAGTGTGGGGGTTTATATTGTATATAGTGTAGTGTTTTATGTTGTATATAGTGTGGTGTTTTATGTTTATATAGTTGTGTTTTATGTTTTATATAGTGTGGTGTTTTTATGTTGTATATAGTGTGGTGTTTTATGTTTGTATATAGTGTGGTGTTTTATGTTGTATATAGTGTGGTTTTTTATTTTGTATATATGTGGTGTTTTATGTTTATATAGTGTGGTTTTTATGTTGTATATATGTTGTTTTATGTTGTATATAGGTATTTTTTGTATATAGTGTAGTGTTTTATGTTGTATATAGTGTATGTTTTATGTTGTATATAGTGTGGTTTTTATGTTGTATATATGTAGTTTTTATGTTGTTATGTTAGTGTTTTATTTATTGTTTTTATGTTGTATATAGTGTAGTGTTTTATGTTGTATATAGTGTAGTGTTTTATGTTGTATATAGTGTGGTTTTTATTTGTTATATGTGTGTTTTAGTTGTATATATGTGGTGTTTATTATATATTATATAGTTGGTGTTTTATGTTGTATATAGTGTGGTGTTTTATATTGTATATAGTGTAGTGTTTTATATTTGTATATAGTGTGGTGTTTTATGTTGTATATAGTGTGTTTTATGTTGTATATATTTTGTTTTTATGTAATATGGGTTTTTATGTTTATATGGGTTTTTATATGTGGTTTTAGTGTTTTTTTTTATAGTGTTTATTATTTTGTTTTTATTATATAGTGTGGTGTTTTATTATATATGTGGTGTTTTTATTTTGTATATAGTGTGGTGTTTATGTGTATAAGTTGGTTTTATATTTGTATATATGTGGTGTTTTATTTTGTATATAGTGTGTGTTTTATTTTGTATATATGTGGTTTTTTATATTGTTTATATTGTGGTTTTATTTTTATATGTGGTTTTTATGTTTAATATGGTTTTTTTATGTTTATTTTTATATATGTGTTTTTTTATATAGTTGGTTTTTATGTTTATATATTAGTGTTTTTATGTTGTATATAGTGTGGTTTTTATGTTGTATATAGTGTAGTGTTTTATTTTGTATATAGTGTGGTTTTTATTTTGTATATAGTGTGGTGTTTTATGTTGTATATAGTGTGGTGTTTTATGTTTTTTTATATAGTGTTTTTTATGTTATATAGTGTGGTGTTTTATTTTATATAGTGTGGTGTTTTATGTTGTATATAGTTGGTGTTTTATGTTGTATATAGTGTAGTGTTTTATATTTGTATATAGTGTAGTGTTTTTATGTTGTATATAGTGTAGTGTTTTATGTTGTATATAGTGTAGTGTTTTATATTTGTATATAGTGTATTTTTATGTTATATATAGTTTATTTTGTATATAGTTAGTGTTTTATATTTGTATATAGTTTTTTATGTTTATATATGTGGTGTTTTATGTTGTATATATGTGGTTTTTATGTTGTTTTGTTTGTTGTATTATGTGGTTTTTTGGTTTTTTATGTTGTATATAGTGTGGTGTTTTATTTATATAGTTGGTGTTTTATTATTATGTTTTATGTTTTATATAGTGTGGTGTTTTTATGTTGTATATAGTGTGGTGTTTTATGTTGTATATTTGTGGTGTTTGTTGTTTATTGTTATATAGTTGGTGTTTTATGTTGTATATAGTGTGGTGTTTTATGTTGTATATAGTGTGTGTTTAGTATGTTTTATGTTGTATATAGTTTGTTTTTATTTTTATATAGTGTGGTGTTTTATTTGTATATAGTGTAGTGTTTTTTTTGTATATAGTGTGGTGTTTTTATGTTTGTATATAGTGTGGTGTTTTTATGTTGTATATAGTTGGTGTTTTTTTATGTTGTATATAGTGTGGTGTTTTATGTTGTATATAGTGTGGTTTTTTATTGTATATAGTGTAGTGTTGTTTTTTAATATTAGTGTTTTATGTTGTATATATGTAGTGTTTTATGTTTTATAGTGTATTTTTATGTTGTTTGTGTGGTGTTTTATGTTGTATATAGTGTGGTGTTTTATGTTTATATAGTGTAGTGTTTTATGTTTAATTTAGTGTTTTTAGTTTATATGTAGTTTTTATGTTTATATAGTGTATTTTATTTGTATATGTGTGTGTTTTATATTATATAGTGTGGTGTTTTAGTTTATATATGTAGTGTTTTTATATTGTTATGGTGTTTTTATTTGTATATAGTATTATTTGGTTATTGTAATTGGTTTTTTTTTTATTATAGTGTAGTGTTTTTATGTTGTAATAGTTATGTTTTTTTGTATATAGTGTAGTGTTTTTATGTTTATATAGTGTAGTGTTTTTATGGTGTGTTTTATTATTTTTATTTAATGTAGTGTTTATTATATAGTGGTATTGTATGTTTGATGTTATTTTTATATATTTTTGTTTTTTATGTTTTTATTTATTGTGTTTTTTTGTATATAGTTAGTGTTTTATGTTGTATATAGTGTGGTGTTTTATATTTGTATATGTGTGGTGTTTTATTTTGTATATAGTGTAGTGTTTTTAGTTGTATATAGTGTAGTTTTTATGTATTATATAGTGTGGTGTTTTATGTTGTATATAGTGTAGTGTTTTATATTTGTATATAGTTAGTGTTTTTGTTGTATATGTGTGGTGTTTTTATGTTGTATATAGTGTGGTGTTTTTATGTTGTATATAGTGTGGTGTTTTATTTTATATAGTTGTGGTGTTTTATGTTGTATATAGTGTGGTGTTTTATGTTGTATATAGTGTGGTGTTTTTATGTTGTATATAGTGTGGTGTTTTATGTTGTATATAGTGTGGTGTTTTATGTTGTATATAGTGTAAAGCAATACGTATTTTTTTGGCCTGTACTGTATATATATATATATATATATATATGTGTATATAGAGCTTCTCAATAAAGAAAATTATTCCCTCTTCCTCCGGGAATGGAAGCTTGGTGCTTTGTTCTACACGTTTGGCGCTTTTTCAGAGTTTTTGACGATTATATTTCCCTGAAAATTGTGTTGCATTGTTTCTTCTAGGTTTTCAGCTTTACTTGCTTTTATGGAATTTTTTTTTTTCCCCACGCAACATTTTTATTGTTTGTTGTTTATTTCAAAAATGTTTTCTCTTTTTTAACATTTTCTCATTTTCATTTTCAACTTTAATTTTTTTATTTTATTCATGTTTTTTTGTATGTGATGATGTGGGGGGTATGGTGAAGGGTATGTGATGATGTGGGGGTATGGTGAAGGTGTGTGATGATGTGGGGTATGGTGAAGGGTATGTGAGTGATGTACAGAATTATGGTGAAGGGTATGTGATGATGAAATTATAGTGAAATTTATGTGATGATGGGGGTATGGTGAAGGGGTATGTGATGATGGGGGTATGGTGGAAGGGTATGTATTGATGGGGGGTATGGTGAAGGGTATGTGATGATGGGGGTATGGTGAAGGGGTATGTGATGATGAAATTATAATTTAGATGGTATGTGGCAGTGATGTGGGGGTATGGTGAAGGGTATGTGATGATGGGGGGTATGGTGAATGGTATGTGATGATGTGGGGGTATGGTGAAGGGTATGTGATGATGGGGGGTATATGGTGAAGGGTATGTGATGATGGGGGGTATGGTGAAGGGTATGTGATGATGTGGGGGTATGGTGAAGGGTATGTGATGATGTGGGGGTATGGTGAAGGGTATGTGATGATGGGGGTA
>NC_053134.1:1859119-1916619 GCF_010015445.1 Perca fluviatilis
TTTAGTTACTAGTTACTTTAGTTACTAGTTACTTTAAACATTGATATTTCTTTCCTCTACATACCACCCACTGTCTTTTACATACCACTACTACATACTCACTCTCTACCTGTCTCTACATACTCACTCTCTACTGTTGTCTCTCTACATACTCACTCTACTCTCATCTGTCTCCTCCACATACTCACTCTCTACTGTTGTCTCAAAACTCTACATACTACTCTCTACCGCTGTCTCTCTACATACTCACTCTACTGCTGTCTCTCTACATACCTCACTCCCCACTACTGTCTCTCTACATACCTACTCATACTCACTCCCAACCTTGTCTCCCACATACTACTCCCTACTGTTGTCTCTCTACATACTCACTCTCACTGCTGTCCTCTCTACATACTACTCTCTACTGTTGTCCTCTACATACTACCTCTACTGCTGTCTCTCTACATACCACTCTCTACTGTTGTCTCTCTACATACTACTCTACCGTTTCTCTCTACATACTACTCTCTACTGTTCTCTCTACATACTACTCCTACCTGCTTGTCTCTACATACTACTTCCCACTGCTGTCTCTCTACATACTCACTCTACTGTTGTCTCTCTACATACTACTCTCTACTGCTGTCTCTCATACCTACTCCCTCTACCGTTGTCTCTCTACATACTACTCTCACCGTTGTCTCTCTACATACTACTCTCTACTGCTGTCTCTCTACATACTCACTCCCTACCGTTGTCTCTCTACATACTACTCTCACTGCTGTCTCTCTACATACTCACTCTCAACCGTTGTCTCTCTACATACTCACTCTCACTGTTGTCTCCCTACATACTACTCTCTACTGTTGTCTCTCTACATACTACTCTCTACTGTTGTCTCTCTACATACTACTCTCTACTGTTGTCTCTCTACATACTACTCTCTACTGTTGTCTCTCTACATACTACTCTCTACGTTGTCTCTCTACATACTACTCTCTACTGTTGTCTCTCTACATACTACTCTCTACTGCTGTCTCTCTACATACTCACTCTCACCGTTGTCTCTCTACATACTCACTCTCTACCGTTGTCTCTCTACATACTACTCTCTACTGCTGCTCTCTACATACTACTCTCTACTGTTGTCTCTCTACTTACTACTCTCTACTGCTGCTCTCTACATACTACTCTACTGTTGTCTCTCTACTTACTACTCTCTACTGCTGTCTCTCTACATACTACTCTCTACTGTTGTCTCTCTACATACTACTCTCTACTGCTGTCTCTCTACATACTACTCTCTACTGCTGTCTCTCTACATACTACTCTCTACTGTTGTCTCTCTACTTACTACTCTCTACTGCTGTCTCTCTACATACTACGTCATCTTACAGCGCCATGGTTGAGCTGCTGCTATGCCCATTGCATTCCATACAGACGCTAAAGGTGGATTTTTGCACTGACCAATTGTCCGTATTTTACGAGTTGGGAGTGAGAACGGGTTGGACTCCCTGATGATTCACATCAGAGGCCTCCTGTCTCCTCACTTCCACCACAACCTTTTACAGTATCTCCCTAAAAACATTGAGCGGCTTCTGAGAAGTGAACATGACACATGCATACTGCAGACAGTGTTTCTTTACCACCCCCACAGGTCAGGATATGACCCTCCTCACAGTGACTCAACTACTGCTGACTACTACTGAGGCAAAGAGACACAAACTGGGTTGGAAACACAGCGAGCCACCAGGAAGCCTCATTTGGGAAATTTACAGGAAGCCCTCCATATTTCTTCCTGTATAAATGTATATTTAAGTTCCTGAAACGTTGAGAAGAAAAAGTCAAAAAGGCGACAAAAAAGCGGCAAGATGAAAAGTGAAATGTACTGTATTGATAGTATATTTTTGCACGTAGGCGGGTGCATTTATGTATGTGCTTGCATGTGTACAGTTACACGTAGAAGAGGGTTACCAGAAAGCCAAGAAAGCTTTTTGCACTACCTATTTTATTCCATGTTGTTATATATATTTGTACGTATATGTTGGCACTGGAAAAGGAGTAGCTTTTAATCTCATTGTACACGTGTATGGTGACAATAAAAGGCATTCTATTCTCTACAGAAACCTTTTAACTTGGATGTTATCAATCCTTTGACTTTCAAATACTTTCAGCAAGAAAAAATCTTTCAAAGAAGAACTTATCTTTTTGATGCCTGGGTCTTTATGTTTTAAACTTTTTGGAAATGCTCTTTATTTTCTCAGCGGACAACGCTGCGTAGGTGGTCACTTTCGTTGTCACTAATTTCTGTTGTAGCGTTTGCATTCGTGTTGTAGCTCTTTTCAGTCCCTCCAGAAAAACGCAATTATGCGATCGCATAATTCAACGCATAATCAGCCAAAATCAGCAATTTATACGGCCAAATACGACGCACTTTGGCCGTATAAATTGCTGGTTTCCACGCAAAATATGCAGGGCTTGCATGATTTCATAATCCCCGCATTTTCATTGCAAAAAAGTCACATATATCTTAGCAGAAAGTTAAGAAATTTTGCGTTTACTTCACACAAGAGCAGCCATTTCCCCCTGTTGCCATGGGAATGTTATGAAGTGACGTAATTACACGACGTGAACATCATCGAAAAGCAGGGTGTTGGGGGGAGGGGAGGAATCACTTTTTTTTCTCTTTTTCATCAAACCACAGTTTTTGCAAGTTCCCACAATTTCATCGTATAAAATTGCATAAATATCCCGCACATTCCATCACATTTTTTAAGAAAACGTGGCGCATAATCAAGGATTTTTGTCTGCAACAATCACAAAAAAACTCCAAATTTTTCTGGAAGGACTGTCTTTTGTTCGTCTTGTGGCGTCTGCATTGGTTTTGTAGCGTTAGCATTCATGTTGTAGCGTTTGCGTTGTAGTTGTGGCATTTCCATTTTTGTTGTAATTCTTGGCCACCACGAAAAACAAACTTTCTAACACAACCTAGTTTACTGAACATCATCAACATCAGGCTTGAATGTATCCAAGTGAAAGAACGAACTTTATACCTCAGAAGTCAGTCATGTAAACAGTTTTATCTTATTTCTAATGACGGTCCAGTGTAATCAAACAGATGTGTAGGTGTAGCCCACCTGTCAGCAGCTGGAGAGGACACCTCTCTGTAGGATCGGACTCTTGTGAAAACAAGCCGAGGCGGAGCTGGAGGGCAGCCAGGCAGGCAGCCAGGCGCTGGATGTGCTGATGGGGCATTTTGAGGCCTCTGGAGGGGCCGGGCTGCCGGGTCTGGAGCACATTAGAGAAGTTAAGCCCCTTAAAGCTGGCTGATCAGGGCCTGGAGTTCCCTTCCCAGGACAGTAAGTCAGTGTATCTCAGATCGGACGGATCAACCTAGAAACCTTCCCACAGCACCTCCACCCTTGTACATAAACATACACACTCCCACCGGCCGTGTACACCTGCAAGGACACACACAAGGAACTGAAATATCTCAACATTAAGAGAGCTGCAAAGATTATTGGATTAGTTGTCAATTATTAACTTTATCACCAGATATTTTGATAATCGATTACAAAGTTTGAGTCATTTCTTTATGTAAAAACAGTGAAACTTGTGTGATGTCAGCTTGTTAACCCTTGTGTTGTCTTCACATCAACTGTCAACTTTTGTTTTTTCTGGGTCAAAATAAAAAAAATGTCAACATTTTTTTTGTTGCTTTGCCAGATGTTTTTGTCGCTTTTCAACTTTTTGACACGTATTCCATTTTTATGGCCCTTTTTCCAATTGTTTTGTTGATTTTTTTGATACTTTTGTCACTTTCTTCAATGTTCTTTTCTCAATAATTTTTTCAAATGCTATAAAATTTAATAAAATACCCAAATTCAATGAAAGTATTGAATTGATCATCCCATTTTACTTGTGAAGAGTGCTGTTTTTTGACAATTTGGTTGAAAGAAACCCAAATTTGTCATATAGAAACGTTATGAAAATGGGTCAAATTTCACCGCGAGGACAACGAGGAGGGTTAAATGTGAATAGTTTCTAGTTTCTTCTCTCCTCTGTGACAGTAACAGCCCGGTCTCACGGCAGTTCGTGAAATGGCCACTTTATTGAATCTATTGATTTGTGTACTGGACACGTTAATGTTGTTATTTTTCGTGTGGTGAGAACGTATTTGAAAGTAATTTATTTCAATGGGAAGCACATTTCGTGATCACAGAACAGTTACTGTAGTGAGTAGTATTGATAGCAGCATGGTGGCCCAATGGTTAGCACTGTGGCCTCACAGCAAGAAGGTTCTAGGTTTGAATCCAGGTCGTTCCGGGGCCTTTCTGTGTGGAGTTTGTATGTTCTCCCCATGTTTGCGTGGGTTTCCTCCACCATCTAAAAACATGTAGTAGGTTCTTCAGTCAGTGCCCTTGATCAAGCTCAGATCTGGAGTTGGTCCCCGGGCGCTGTGATTGGCTGCCCACTGCTCCCTTGAGGGAGGGGTTAAATGCAGAGAATGAATTTTGCTACGTGTATGTGACAATAAGGTACCTTTACCTTTTAAGGCGAAAATCCGCGCAGGGAGGTTGGTCGGGGGTGGATGGGTCAAACAACACGGGACTTTCACCCAGGAGACCGTGCACCGCGTGTTGCATTTCCTAACCACTTGTTGTCGCCGCCGTGTGGCGTTTCATGTCCCTGTTGTTGCGTGCCACAGAGCAGCCCAGTGTCATGGCCGTTCGTGAAACGGTCACGTTCGAAAATCGTGACCTGTACACGAAATAAACGAGAAAATCGTGACCTGTACACAAATCAATAAATCAAAATAACGTGACCATTTCAAGAACTGGTATGAGAACGGGTTGACAGTGAACTGTGAATCTTTGAGTTGTGGACTAAACAAGACATTTGATGACGTCATCTTGGGCTTTTTGGGAAACACTGATCCACAATTTATGACCGAACAACTAATCCATTCATCCAGAAAATGATCCACACAATTAAGCCACGAAAAAAAACAATCATTATTTGCTGCCCTGGCGGTATCATCAAATGTTCATTACATTCAAATCAAACTAAGAGTCTGCTAACATGCTGATGTTGAGCAGGTATAATGTTTACCATGTTCACCATCTTTAGCTTAGCTTGTTAGCATGCTAACTTTAGCTAATTAGCAGTGAAGTGAGAGTCCAGCTGAAGCTGATGAATGCCTTTAGTTCTGCAGGTGTTTGGTCGTAAACCAACGTATTGCACACATTCAAGTGTTGACCTGATGAAAAGTCAGAGGATCCCCAAAGTTGTAACAGTGCATCCTCAGGGGAACATGAATTATATGAACCCAATTTCATCAGAATCCATCCAATAGTTGTTGACCTGTTTTGCTAAAAAAAAAAAAACTACAAATTTTAACCTTGTTGTGGCGCCAGAGGAAAAGTCAGATGATCACCAAAGTCCCAATAGTTTTATCATCTGGGGACAATGAATGTCTGAACCAAATTTTGTGTCAATCCATCCAGGAGTTGCGGAGATATTTCCGTCTGGACTTCAGTGGACTGACCGCCTAGCATTGCCATTTTCTTTCTTTTTTTACTGCTTTTCTGATGTTTTTAGCATTTTCAGATGTTGTCTATTTTGTAAAATGTATTACTATGAAACTAAATGTATTTTAATCTGTTTCCTTCTTTTATGCCCTTTTAAACATGTAAGATGTCCTTGTAAATAAAATGTATTATTATTATTATTATTATTATTATTATTATTATTATTATTATCCACAGAGCGATGCTGCTAACATGGCTAAAAACCAAAGAAACCACTCAGATTTATCAGATTAAACAATAATAAAATTATTTGTGAGGGTGTTCTACAGTTGGCTTGCTCCCAATCTCTGATCAGTCTGACAACGATATAGCTTCAGCCAGCGGATACCCAGAAAACAGATATGGATATAAGACTAAATGCCAAGACTTCCTCTTCGGTGCCCATGTCATTGTTTACAATCCGATTACCAGCGTTGAGAAATGTAATGGAGTTGGAGTTGAGAGATGACGTCTATGGCTGGATTGTTTCACAAGTAGGAAGTATTTCTCAAATATGAATGCAGATACATTTGAAAAAGTAGAGCTAAGTTGTTGTCTCGTTTAGAGATTTCGTTTTGGTTAACGAGTTCCGCCTCTTTGGCTCCTCGCACATACTGTTCAACCCGGTCTCACGGCAGTTCGTGAAATGTTCACGTTATATTTTAATCTATTGATACGTGTTCACGGGGACATTTTTCTCATTTTTTTTCGTGGTGGCCAGCACAAAATGGTCTTTTTTTTTCAGCGGCGCGCGACAAAGAGGGAAACAGGAAGCCTGAACGAGTTCGCCGACAACCAGATACCAGGACTCTCAGAGTGACTGCAGGTCTCTCTGGTAAACTTACCGGGTTAAGATGAGCTCTGTTATGGTGAACGAAAGGCTCGATCCCACCAAGTAGCTCATCCAATCAGATCACAGCATTGACGTCAACGCTGCTGCCAGTTCTGCCCTTGTTTACCTTTTTTCTTCTTCTTCTAGTCCGTAGAAAGAGCAACGTCGGTAGCCTTTGCTCATTAGCGCCTCCTCTGTTCAGGAGAAGACTGCAGCTAGTGTCGCGACCGCCAGCGCCGGTATAAATAGTCACGGAGATCTCATGACGTCACGTATGCGCGCGCCAGCTGGGCTGTGGTTACTGTAAAACACGCTTCACATGCCAGGGAACGTGCGACAATAACGGGACGGTTTAGTTACGGTCCTGAATAGTTTGATCCATCCATCACCCCCCGCCCCCCAAACAACCTCCTTAAGCGGATTTTCGGCATTTCATACTACTCGCTACCGTAGTCGTGCTGTGACCACGACATATGCTTCCCATTTAAATACATTAGTTTACATTGTCATGCTGGCCACCACGAAAAAACGACAAAAACGTCGAATCAATTTATTTATTTAAAAGGAATACACCACCGTTTGTTGAAATAGTTCTTATCACGGTCTACCCTGGCTGTAGATAGGTGGGCCAACGCATTTATTGTGTCAGTGCAAGTAATTAGGTTATTTTTTTGTCTTTTGTTGGCTCACTTTTACTCACAACATGCTAACCGGCAGCATAGGATTCCATTCACTACGCTAAGCTAACTAGCGGCAGCGCTGCCAGTGTTGCACCGGACTAAAACGATGCATGCACAAAAAAAGGATTGGCCCACCTATCTACAGCTAGGGGAGACCCCACCTATCTACAGCTAGAGGAGACCTCACCTATCTACAGCTAGAGGAGACCCCACCTATCTACAGCTAGGGGAGACCCCACCTATCTACAGCTAGAGGAGACCTCACCTATCTACAGCTAGAGGAGACCCCACCTATCTACAGCTAGAGGAGACCTCACCTATCTACAGCTAGGGGAGACCCCACCTATCTACAGCTAGGGGAGACCCCACCTATCTACAGCTAGAGGAGACCTCACCTATCTACAGCTAGAGGAGACCCCCCCTATCTACAGCTAGAGGAGACCTCACCTATCTACAGCTAGAGGAGACCCCCCCTATCTACAGCTAGAGGAGACCCCACCTATCTACAGCTAGAGGAGACCTCACCTATCTACAGCTAGAGGAGACCTCACCTATCTACAGCTAGGAGAGACCCCACCTATCTACAGCTAGGGGAGACTCCACCTACAGTGCCTTGCGAAAGTATTCGGCCCCCTTGAACTTTTCGACCTTTTGCCACATTTCAGGCCTCAAACATAAAGATATAAAACTGTAATTTTTTGTGAAGAATCAACAACAAGTGGGACACAATCATGAAGTGGAACGAAATTTATTGGATATTTCAAACCTTTTAAACAAATAAAAAACTGAAATATTGGGCGTGCAAAATTATTCAGCCCCCTTAAGTTAATACTTTGTAGGCGCCACCTTTGCTGCATTTACAGCTGTAAGTCGCTTGGGGTATGTCTCTATCAGTTTTGCACATCGAGAGACTGACATTTTTGCCCATTCCTCCTCCTGCAAAACAGCTTCGAGCTCAGTGAGGTTGGATGGAGAGCGTTTGTGAACAGCAGTTTTACGTTCTTTCCACAGATTCTCGATTGGATTCAGGTCTGGACTTTGACTTGGCCATTCTAACACCTGGATATGTTTATTTGTGAACCATTCCATTGTAGATTTTGCTTTATGTTTTGGATCATTGTCTTGTTGGAAGACAAATCTCCTCGTCCCAGTCTCAGGTCTTTTGCAGACTCCATCAGGTTTTCTTCCAGAATGGTCCTGTATTTGGCTCCATCCATCTTCCCATCAATTTTAACCATCTTCCCTGTCCCTGCTGAAGAAAAGCAGGCCCAAACCATGATGCTGCCACCACCATGTTTGACAGTGGGGATGGTGCGTTCAGAGTGATGAGCTGTGTTGCTTTTACGCCAAACATAACGTTTTGCATTGTTGCCAAAAAGTTCGATTTTGGTTTCATCTGACCACAGCACCTTCTTCCACATGTTTGGTGTGTCTCCCAGGTGGCTTTTGGCAAACTTTTAAACGACACATTTTTATGGATATCTTTAAGAAATGGCTTTCTTCTTGCCACTCTTCCATAAAGGCCAGATTTGTGCAGTATACGACTGATTGTTGTCCTATGGACAGAGTCTCCCACCTCAGCTGTAGATCTCTGCAGTTCATCCAGAGTGATCATGGGCCTCTTGGCTGCATCTCTGATCAGTCTTCTCATTGTATGAGCTGAAAGTTTAGAGGGACGGCGTCGGTCCTCTAGATTTGTAGTGGTCTGATACTCCTTCCATTTCAATATTATCGCTTGCACAGTGCTCCTTGGGATGTTTAAAGCTTGGGAAATCTTTTTGTATCCAAATCCGGCTTTAAACTTCTCCACAACAGTATCTCGGACCTGCCTGGTGTGTTCCTTGTTCTTCATGATGCTCTCTGCTTGCTTTACCGGACCTCTGAGACTATCACAGAGCAGGTGCATTTATACGGAGACTTGATTACACACAGGTGGATTCTATTTATCATCATTAGTCATTTAGGTCAACATTGGATCATTCAGAGATCCTCACTGAACTTCTCGGAGAGAGTTTGCTGCACTGAAAGTAAAGGGGCTGAATAATTTTGCACGCCCACTTTTTCAGTTTTTTATTTGTTAAAAAAGTTTGAAATAGCCAATGAATTTCGTTCCACTTCATAATTGGGACCCACTTGTTGTTGATTCTTCACAAAAAATTTAAGTTTTATATCTTTATGTTTGAGGCCTGAAATGTGGCAAAAGGTCGAAACGTTCAAGGGGGCCGAATACTTTCGCAAGGCACTGTATCTACAGCTAGAGGAGACACCACCTATCTACAGCTAGGGGAGACCTCACCTATCTACAGCTAGAGGAGACCCCACCTATCTACAGCTAGGGGAGACCCCACCTATCTACAGCTAGGGGAGACCGTGATAAGCCCTATTTCAACAAACGGTGGCGTATCCCTTTAACCTTTATTTAACCAGGTTAGTCTCATTGAGACTGGCCAAGATAGCAGAACAAGTTTTTACATATAAAAACAATTTACAATCACAAAACAATCACAAAGACAACTCAAGTGCATTTCAATTAAATAAAAGTGCCATTATAACATATGCAGGTTACGGACTCATGGTCTAAAGATTTAACATAACCTTTTAAATCTTTTAAGGAAATTAGACACTGTAGTTTGAGAGTTTTCTGTAGGTCATTCCAACATGAAAGCCTTTTTTAAACAACTCTTTCCGGGCTTGAGGTACATTCAATAAGATAGGGTTCTGGGTGAGTGGAAGGTAGAGGACCCAAATGCAGGTGGAGGCAGGCAGGCAGGCAGGCAGGAGATGGTTTGAACACAGGAATTTAATATAACAGAAAACGGCAGTACAAAGTAATACATAAACCGACGGGCGAAAAACACTGGCAGGAACACAAGACACGAGGGAGCAAAACACAAGTCACAGGGAAGAACACAAGACGATCTAACAAGAGACAGAGGGAACACAGAGGCTACATGAGGGGATGAGTAAATCAGGAACAGGTGAGACAACAGGTGAAACACATCAGGGTGGTGGGGGGGGCGCAGGACAATCAAAGGAGGGAACACACAGGAAGTAAAATGGACAAGACAAGACAGAAAACCAGACTATCAAAATAAAACAGGAAACAGAACACAAACAGGGAAAATCACAACAGAGAACACAAAATATACACAGACCACAACACACAGCACATGGTAACTTCACAAGACAAGGACCAGAAAACTACAGAATAAACAGAAATACACAGTACAGAAAACTACAGAATAAACATATAAAAACAGGAAACAGAAATACACAGTACAGAAAACTACAGAATAAACATATAAAAACAGGAAACAGAAAAACACAGTACAGAAAACTACAGAATAAACATATAAAAACAGGAAACAGAAAAACACAGTAGGCTACAGACTGGTAGGCAAAAAAACACAGAAACCATAACACTGGGACCGTAAACCATAAGTTTTCTGTGTAAAAGGCTCTGATGTTTCTCCCTCTCATTCCCCCTTATCTGATGTTTCTCCCTCTCATTCCCTCTGCTCTGGTGTTCCCCCCTCTCATTCCCCCTGCTCTGGTGTTTCCCCCTCTCATTCCCCCTGCTCTGGTGTTTCTCCCTGCTCTGGTGTTTCTCCCTCTCATTCCTCCCTCTCATTCCCCCTGCTCTGGTGTTTCTCCCTCTCATTCCCCCTGCTCTGGTGTTTCTCCCTGCTCTGGCATTTCTCCCTCTCATTCCTCCCTCTCATTCCCCCTGCTCTACTGTTTCCCCCTCTCATTCCCCCTGCTCTGGTGTTTCTCCCTGCTCTGGTGTTTCTCCCTCTCATTCCTCCCTCTCATTCCCCCTGCTCTGGTGTTCCCCCCTCTCATTCCCCCTGCTCTGCTGTTTCCCCCTCTCATTCCCCCTGCTCTGCTGTTTCCCCCTCTCATTCCCCCTGCTCTGGTGTTTCCCCCCTCTCATTCCCCCTGCTCTGGCGTTTCTCCCTCTCATTCCTCCCTCTCATTCCCCCTGCCCTGGTGTTTCCCCCTCTCATTCCCCAGTTTCACACCTGCTCTGGTGTCCCCCCTCTCATTCCCCCCTGCTCTGGTGTTTCCCCCTCATTCCACCTGCTCTGGTGTTCCCCCTCTCATCCCCCTGCTCTGGTGTTCCCCCTCTCCTTCCCCCTGCTCTCGCGTTTCCCCCTCTCATTCCCCCTGCTCTGGTGTTTCTCCTTCTCATTCCCCCTGCTCTGGCGTTTCCCCCTCCTGTCGACCATGCAACTTTGCTTTTCTGTGTAAAAATGTCAACTTTATTCAATGTTTTGGTCATCTTTTTGACACTTTTGTCGCTTTTCCCGATGTTTTGGAAATGTTTCGATGTTAAAGTCACTTTTTCTGATGTTTTTTGCTGATTTCTGATGTTCTTTCATAAAAAATGTTTTCCAAATGCTATAAAACACCCAAATTCAATGAAAATAGTGAGCTGATCATTTCATTTACTTAAAAACTTAACTTACTTAAAGAGCGTTGTACGGAACCATCCACGTTATTTGTACTTTATTTATTTGGTTGAAAGAAAACCCAAATTTCTGATATAGAAACTTTTTGAAAATGGGTCAAATTTGACCGGAGGACAACCGGAGGGTTAATTAAACACTTTAGTTGACATCTTGCTGGCTTTGTCTTAGACCAGAGTCTGATCCGTCCCACCCAGAGAACCAGATCCTGAAGGGGCCTCCTGGGTTTGAAGGGTCTCCACATTCCCACAGTAGCACGAGCCGCTATTGTCAACAGGTCAGGGGATTGAAGGTAAATCCCGTTCCTTTGTTGTAGTGCTGGTATGCGCTGACATCTGGATCAGAAGACCCGGGCTGGGTGGGACCGGCTCGGGCCACTGCTCGCCTCCCACGGGTCTTAAGACCAACAACAGGCTGCAGGCTGAGCGGCTACAGGTGCACAGAGTCCTGCAGCTGGTCTCCAACAACAAACAACCATATGATGAGACAGGACCGCTGCAGAAAAGGGAGATTATGTTCCACCTGATCAGGGCTGTAGTCAAGACCACCTTTGTCGAGTCCAACACAAATCCAAGACCAGGACTAGTCGAGACCAATTCAAGACCGAGTCCAAATTGTTCGAGTCCAAGACAAGACCGAGTCCAGGACATAAAAAATAAAAAGTCTTATGCATGACAGTATCAAGACAATCATTTTGGGTTATTATTTGTTGATCTAAAAGCAAAAACAGTGTCACAACACCCATGTAAGTATAGCCATTCCCCTTGATATCATATAGTCTATTAAATAAAATACATTCCTGGTGATTTCTACAACCAAATTTGATTATGGAAGAATTGGCGGACATCTTCGTTTGTTACAGTGTGTGTGAATCAGTGAAAATGAATGGCAGTAACGTTAGCAGGACACGCAGATAATCTAGTGTGTGATTGGTTAGCAGGTGGCCAGTGTTTCACTTTCCCTCCAATATTATTATAAACACAGCACTTTCCCGGTGCTGGCTGAGCGTTACTGAGCAGCCTCCAACTGAGCTTGAAGACGTAGATGTGACGTGAGCAACGTGTCTGAAAGTGTGAAGTCTTCTGGTAGCTGTGCCGAGAGAAATCTCAATCATTCCCAATCTTACAGAGACGGAGAGCGTAGGTATATGTAAGGAGATAACATAGGCACAGGCTAATTACTGATCACTAACATGCTAGTTAACATTAGTCATTAAACCCTAAACAGATAATGGAAGTCCAAACTGCCTGTGAGCTTCTCCTGTACTATACGGTAATTCCTCTACTGTGTGACAGTAAGTCTCGTGGTTATGACCCAATCGTTAGCCTATTGTTATAAAAGCGTCTGCTACGGAGCCACAACGTGAGCTACAAGGTAATGGAGCCTTTTATACATTGTCGTGTTTCTTTAGAAATAAACAACGGACAAATAGAGTCTTTAAACTCTTCAGATGTAAAGTTATTCTCTGTCAAAGTGACGTCAGAATGAATGGGAGTCAATGGGATGCTAACGGGAGGTGATGGCTTGGTAGCGTCTAAATGGCGCCATAGGAGCTACGCTGTGTGGTAGTTGGCTTACCCCCCTTGGTTCAGACGCACTGCAGCTGCAATAAACGTCACTTCCTGAGTGCCTCCTTGCTGTTGAAGACACGTAACCATGGTAACCCCGGCTGACCTCAGCCTCAGCATCATCGTCATAAAATGCATAAATTACCTGAAAAGATGAAAAAAAAAAAAAAAACCTAGACCAACAGTCGTTTAAATATGTAGAAATGTAAATTTGAGCGTTGTTGACGTTAAAGAGCTCCTCGGTTTCTGTCTGTCTGTTTTCGAACATTGTCGTTACTACCGCTTTGCATTATGGGCTATTTATGCCGGCACTTTCTACTTCTACTCCGCTACAGTTCAGAGAGAAATATTGTACTTTTTACTCCACTGCATTCATCTGATAGCATCGTTTTTTCAATGTTTTTGTGGCTTTTTTCAAGGTTTTTTAACAAAGTTTTTGTTGCGTCTTTCTGAAGTTTTGTCGCATTTTTTTGGGGACAATTTTTTAAACGTTTTTGTTGCCTTTCTGTAGTTTTTTTTGTGAAGTTTTTGTGGATCTGAATACTGATTCCCTGCTCTCCTCCCTTAAATGACCGGAGGGATCAAATAAACTCTGAATGACCCGACAGCCTGTTAATATTTTAAATGCCATCGTCAGTTGATGACTCATGCAAACAGCTTTTCACACCGCGTCTTCATCACGGTTACAAACCGACCCCTCGGGGCCAAATTATCACCCAGCGGACTCCCCCTGATACAGAGATACTTCACAGCTCTGTGATTACCAGGAAGTCCCTGCTGAGCCACTCACCCATCATCACCAACAGGTCCGAACGTCTGCAGCTCTCTGTCTTCACGTCCTGCGTGGAAGGTGAAGCTTCCTGTTGAGAAGTGACTCGAACGCCACTTTAATCTCTGTCGCCTGCCGTCTTCTTCGAGGTAATTAACAGCCCGGGTGGTTCGGTGACCTTCTGCATCGCGTCGGCGCTAATGCGAGGAGACATTTGCGTTCGTCTGCGATTTTAAAGTTCACAGAGAAAGCAGCAAATATTTAAAGGGATACGCCACCGTTTGTTGAAATAGTTCTTATCACGGTCTATCCTGGCTGTAGATAGGGGGACCAACGCATTTTTTGTCTCAGTGAAAGTAATTAGGTTGTTTTTTTGTCTTTTGTCGGCTCACTTTTACTCACAACATGCTAACCGGCAACATAGGATTCCATTCACTACGCTAAGCTAACTAGCGGCGGCGCTGCCGGTGTTGCACCGGACTAAAACGATACATGCACAAAAAATGCGTTGGCCCACCTATCTACAGCTAGAGGAGACACCACCTATCTACAGCTAGAGGAGACCCCACCTATCTACAGCTAGAGGAGACCTCACCTATCTACAGCCAGAGGAGACCCCACCTATCTACAGCTAGAGGAGACCTCACCTATCTACAGCTAGAGGAGACCCACCTATCTACAGCTAGGGGAGACCCCACCTATCTACAGCTAGGGGAGACCCCACCTATCTACAGCTAGAGGAGACCCCACCTATCTACAGCTAGAGGAGACCTCACCTATCTACAGCTGAGGAGGCCCCCCCTTATTAAAGCTAGAGGAGACCCCACCTATCTACAGCTAGAGGAGACCCCACCTATCTACAGCTAGAGGAGACCCCACCTATCTACAGCTAGGGGAGACCCCACCTATCTACAGCTAGAGGAGACCCCACCTATCTACAGCTAGAGGAGACCCCACCTATCTACAGCTAGAGGAGACCCCACCTATCTACAGCTAGGGGAGACCCCACCTATCTACAGCTAGAGGAGACCCCACCTATCTACAGCTAGAGGAGACCACACCTATCTACAGCTAGAGGAGACCCCACCTATCTACAGCTAGAGGAGACCCACCTATCTACAGCTAGAGGAGACCACACCTATCTACAGCTAGAGGAGACCCCACCTATCTACAGCTAGAGGAGACCCCACCTATCTACAGCTAGAGGAGACCTCACCTATCTACAGCCAGAGGAGACCTCACCTATCTACAGCTAAGGAGGCCCACCTATCTACAGCTAGGGGAGACCCCACCTATCTACAGCTAGGGGAGACCCCACCTATCTACAGCTAGAGGAGACCCCACCTATCTACAGCTAGAGGAGACCTCACCTATATACAGCTAGAGGAGACCCCCCCTATCTACAGCTAGAGGAGACCCCACCTATCTACAGCTAGAGGAGACCCCACCTATCTACAGCTAGAGGAGACCCCACCTATCTACAGCTACAGGAGACCCCACCTATCTACAGCTAGAGGAGACCCCACCTATCTACAGCTAGAGGAGACCGTGATAAGCCCTATTTCAACAAACGGTGGCGTATCCCTTTAAGGGGGTTTCTAAACAGGGAAGTGATGAGAGTTACTTTACGTTAATGTAGGCCCAGTTTTATATGTACCTTAATTTTCTACAATTCTGTATATGCACGGCAGTTCCTAGCTTTTGGCGGGCCCTGTGCAAAATGCAGTTTGGGGCTCCCTATCTTGTTAAACCTTTAAGATGACGGAGATGCATCAATCTGTTGCACTTTAGGAGTGAAACAGGCTTGATTCGTAAAAACAAAAACCTCTCTCAAATTCAAATCAAACATCTCAAGTTGACCGGAGCAATATAAAGCTACACAAGGGATCAAGTCCAGACCAAACTTCCCAACCTCAAATGTTGTGGGCGGGGCTAAGTTCGGCTGGCATTCAGGCTACTGTAGTAGGGGGTCCCTGCTCCGTCTCTCTTTCAGTTAAGGGGTCCTTGGTGTTGAAGACCCCTGCTGTAGGCTGTTTATCTGTTTTGTACCCTTTATGTACATATTTCGTTTTGAGTCACCACTAGGAATTGTGTTTTTTTATATTATATTGCATAATGCTGACACTTTTGCACTTTTACTTGAGTGATTTTAAAGTTTAAACTTCTTTCCGGTCGTGTGTTAAAGCCCAACAGGATGAGTCATCTGGCCCCCGAAGGCTCATATGATGTTCGACCGACCAGAGAATGAAAAAAAAAACAAATCTGTTAATGTGAATAATTGAGCTTTTATTTTTAAAATAAGTAATGAAGTTGAATGTTTATTTCTTGGAATAAAATGTCCAGACTGTGTTTACGCAGCGCTGACTGCTCTCAGGATGAGATGTAATGAACTGGATGTTATCAGTTATGTAAGTTTTAACAGAGATAAAAAAAACAGCATAATTCAGACACAGAATGTATTTTTTATTATTATGAACGAAAGTGTGAAAGTTCTGTCACAAAACAATCGTAGTTAGGTAACGTTATCCTGGCACTTTTCTAAGTGGGTATATCTGTGACCTTTGCTATGGTGTGTATACGCTGTATATCCCCTGGACTACACATCTAAGTATCTCTGAGTACATTTTTTTGTTATCTTATTTATTAGTTCTAGTATATTTCATGTATTTTCTGTATGTGTGTATGTTCTTATTACTTGCTGCTGTAGCAGAGTAATTTCCCAGTTTTAGATTAACCCTTGTGTTGTCTGTCGACCGTGCAACTTTTAGTTTTCTGGGTCAAAATTGAAACTTTTTCAACACTTTTGTCACTTTTTCCACAATGTTTCTTTCTGCAACTTTCAATGTTTTTAAGTGTTTTTTTCCACCAATGTTTTTGAAGCTTTTTTCCCCAAAATTTGTCCCTTTTTTCAACGTTCTTTTATAAAAAAAAAAAAAAAAGATTTATGATATAGAAACTTTTGAAAATGGGTCAAATTTGACCGGCAGACAACAGGAGAGTTAATGAAGTCCATCTATCCATCCATCCATCCATCCATCTCCTTTCCTGCCTCCTCACTTTCCACACAAAGTTGTGTTTCTGTTCCTGTCCTCTGTGTTGCAGCGATCAGAGATGACAGCCGGCTCGGTCCTCGGCCACCGACTGCCGCCGCTAATGGAGGCCACAAAGAGTCCACGATGAAAAGAGCAGTGTTTTGGTGGCAGTAACCGAACCTCCTCCTGACATTTACACACAGAGCGAGAGGCATTGCACACAAACAAGCCATTTGGATTTCATTTAGATTTAAGGAGATCCTGAGAAGTAAATCCTGAGGAGAGGAAGGAAACATGGAGGGACCGACAGGGTGGAGGGGAAAGGAAAGGAGGGGGTGTACGTGTCACTGAGGGCATGAATGGGAATATTTCACCGACCTGGCCTTAACTGAAAACACACATTTTTTATCAGGAGTCAAACTCAGGTTTCTACTAAAGTAGAGACTTTCTTTTTTAAATAGTTTCCCTGCTGGATGACATCATGCAGAGAGGTGAGGTCTCAGGTGGGCAACAGGCAGTATTCAGATCCTTTTACTGCAGTAAAGGTACAAGATGTTGTAATTGTCACATAGTTCAGAGGACTCAAAAGCACCACTCAGCTACAGTGGTAAGATTCATTTATTTATTTTTATTTATCTATATCTTTTATTTTGAACATGTAAAATAAAATGAAACATCTGAAAAAATAGTAATATAAAAAAAAACAGTTAAAAAATAAAACTCCATAATTTCCAGTACTTAAAGACCTCTATTTACACATTCAAAAAGGAGTAGGAAGAAGTAAAATATATGTACTCCTACCCCTTTATACCCTCTTTCCTATTAAATGAATTAGCTACAAAACACTAAGTATGAATAAATATATATTCAGAAGTTATATTCACATTCATGTATTTACCCATACACCACAATAATTATACACATACTACAAATTGTTCAATGTAAGCCCAGGTTATTGACCAGATGTTAAGATGTTTATTGTCATTTGATTATCCGGGCTAGGTTCGCGGGGGTAGCAACTCCATCAGGGGACCCCAAACTTCCCTTTCCCGAGCCACATTACCCCGCTCTGACTGGGGCCTTACCAGGCCAGGTTGGAGATGTAATCCCTCCGCCCCCTACTATGCGCTGCACTACCCCCTGACGTTGCACACCGCTCGGATTTGCCACTTTGCGCTGTGCTCAAAGCTCAAATTATTTCAACTATGACCTAGTTGCCGCTAAGATACCTGCGCTGCGCTTTGCTCTCTGCGCCCTACCTAGCGGTGTTCGGAGAGCAAATTGATTATCATGTGTATAGGGGGCTTTACTTTCTGGTCTTCCCAATTAAAATATTGCTCAATTACAATTATGACAAAACTCCGCTGCATGGGGGGTGACACAGACCAGAAAGATAGCCCACATTACACCCATTTTGTCAGGTTTGGGAACAGAACTCAGGCGCAGACTGGAGTCGGTGGTGAAGAATCTTATTTTATTGAAACAGTGAGTGTGAGCTGGCAGTGGGGCGGTGCTGGGTCTGAAGGAGGATCGGGGTCTGGGCTGTGTTCCTCAGCGCGGCTGCAGACTCGAAGGATCCGGTGCCTGTCGTGGCTTATTGGTAGCTGAGGATTTCGAAGGTAAGGTGGGTTATTTCTGAGGACAGAGATCTTCCAGGTAGTCACGTCAGGAAACGGAGCAGACAGGGAAGCACAGAGACAAGAGACAAGACGAGTAAAACTATCGAAGGCTGGTGAATACGCGTACTCCAGACATGTTGACATGTCATAGTAGGAAAAGCACAGGTGTATTAAAAACCATTACTGATGGCTGCATTCCACTTAGGAGAGGTCCTGGTATTAAACCATTACTGATGGCTGCATTCCACTTAGGAGAGACCCTGGTATTAAACCATTACTGATGGCTGCATTCCACTTAGGAGAGACCCTGGTATTAAACCATTACTGATGGCTGCATTCCACTTAGGAGAGACCCTGGTATTAAACCATTACTGATGGCTGCATTCCACTTAGGAGAGGTCCTGGTATTAAACCATTACTGATGGCTGCATTCCACTTAGGAGAGGTCCTGGTATTAAACCATTACTGATGGCTGCATTCCACTTAGGAGAGGTCCTGGTATTAAACCATTACTGATGGCTGCATTCCACTTAGGAGAGGTCCTGGCATAGTTCATGCTGACTCACTGAAATATCTTACTGGGACACTTGATGGAACTGAGCCATCGTTAAGGTTATCAATGTCAGCTGTGCTTTCCCTACTATGACAAGTCAACATGTCTGCTGTGGAAAAGGTCTATTAATATGGTGACTGTGAAGACTAAAATGCCAAAGTGTGATTGTGCTAATCACACTTCAAGGGACTTCCCTCTTTAAAATGTTACTCGAAGCGGTTACTCATTGCATGGCTCGGGTGGCAGCTAATAATTACACCATGATGTAGTCGGCACACGTTTAAACACACTTTTTAACACACTTTTTAACACACTCATACACAAGATGACAGACTGGGCTACAAACAAACAAACACGGGACTGTGAAAACCTGCTCAGACCTGTCACATGACCTGCACAAGGTCATTGTTTAAAATTTTATTTAGTTTGTTTCTTTATGTTTTTGTCACTTTTTTTTTGCCATTTTCAAGGGTTTTTTTGGAAAATAATTCCAACATTTTTGTCGCCTTTCCAGAGGTGTTTTTCTGGAGTTTTGTCACCTGCTTTTTCCAAACTTTGTTTTGCTTTTGTCTGCCGTGAAAAAGGTCCATCCGGCAGGTAGAGGAGGAAAGTCAGACTGGTACTAGAAGGCAGTTGATGGAGCAGGATGAGCAGCAGGTGCGCTGATTGGGATTGGTGCCAGGTGTGGAGAGAGTCAGCGGTGGGGGAGCGTGTCCACCCTCTGTGGAACATGCAGGCGGAGACAAAACACAAAAACCAAAACGCACCAAGCACACAGCACACAGCAGGCATAAAAAAAAGAAAAAATAAACCAAAACTCATTCACACACACACACACACACACACACACACACACACACACTAGACTGTCACCGTGTGGAAGTCACGGCAGGCCGTGGCATGACACATTTTAAGGTCTCTGCAGTGGCTAACCATGTGCTTCGGAATTGATTTTAAGGTTCTTTTATTGGTTTTTAAATTTTAAATATTGCACAGTAGGTGGGTAGAAGAGAGTCCGGGGGGGGGGGGTTAGACTGTGAAGTCAGTGCATGTGTGAGTTCAAAGTGGTTATGGCTTTTGGAAAAAAAAAACTGTTCTTGAAGCTTAAAGGCTTGGGAAAATACAGGCCTAAAGATGCTCCCAATGTCACATTTTTCTCCTGTGTATTTTTTAAACTGAAATATTTTGAGTATTTTCTAAATGCCAATCTGTGATTTAAAAAAAAACAACCTGAGGCTTGTGCTGCGAGACAAAAATGTTTAAATAAAATTTGCATTCACTCTGTTCTTGAATCTGTTAGAAGAAGAAATGGAAACACAAAGCAGACATGTTTTCATAAGCTGTGTTTGAAACTGTTCCCTATCACAGAAATAGTGCACTATATATATATATATATATATATATATATATATATATACACACACATACACATATATATATATATATATATATATACACATATAGTGTGTTCGCCCTATTTGTAGCGGTGTTTGAATTCTCCGCAGTTAATTTCATTCATTATATACTTCCCTATAAAATGCCCACAATGCACAGCGCTAATTCGAGCGTACCTATGATGTAGCCTACATTTTACTCCTGTATACACACAATGTTAAAACAATACTTGAGTCTGATTTAATAAATCCTCTTGTCCAAGTCCAAGTCATCAGTTCGGGAGTCCAAGTCGAGTCACAAGTCCAGAGAATAACGACTCGAGTCTGACTCAAGTACTCCTTCACTGCCTAAACTTAACTGTTCCTATTTCACAATGTTTCACTAAATGTTCTTACATTTTTCTGTAGCTACACACATAAGTTCCTTTTTTTTAACCACGGGGCAAAGTTCTGTGTTTTCTGACCTTTTACTGTACAGTACCAATCAAAAGTTTGCACATGCTTCGTCATTTACTTGAATGGGAGAGCATGTCCAAACGTTTGACTGGTACTGTATGTTTTTAAGAGTGAGGGCTCCACATTTACACGATAAATCTCTCGATCTGACTCACAACTGTCCGTTAGTGCAGAGTGTCTCTGAGAATGAAGACGATGAGGACACTGATGGGAAAACCAGCGACATGTGGGCCGATTTAGACGCCTGGGTCTCCGTCCCAGGGTCGAAATTTAAGAGGTGCGACAGTCCGTCAACAGAGTCTGGGAAGTGTCACGTCACACTCACTTACTGGCTTCAGGGACAGTAAAGACGCTGCACGTTACCTGTCCAAGAATTCAACATATTCAAGATATTAGCTCGGAGGCTCCCGGCTGTCTGCGGGGCTCAGACCAACTTCTGGGAAACGACTTTCTTTCGGGATTAATGAAAAAGACAATTGATAAGCAGCGCTGGAATGTAACTGAGTACATTTACTCCAGTACTGTACTTCAGTACCAAATGTTGAGGTACTTGTAGTTTACTTGAGTCTTTTCTTTTCCTGCTACATTCTACTTCTACTCTACTACATTTCAGAGAGAAATATTGGACTTTTTACTCCAAAAAACAAAAAATTGTCAAAACTAAATTTGAAAAGGCGACCAAAACATTGAATAAAAAGCCCAGTGTTGATTAATTGAGCGGGTTGAGGTTGTGTATTTGAAAGTGTCAAAAACATCATATATTATTACACATCATATATTAAATAATTATTATTATTATTACACACACACACGCACACACATACACACACACACAGACATGCATGCACACACACAAACACACACACACGCACACATACACACACACACATGCATGCACACACACAAACAAACACACACGCACACACATACACACACACGCACGCACACACATACACACACAGACATGCATGCACACACACAAACACACACACACACATACAAATACACACACAGACGTGCGTGCACGTGCACATGTACACACACACACAGGCACACACACAGAGACACTCACACACACAAACACACACACATGCACGCACAAACACACACACACATACAAATACACACACACGTGCGCGCACGTGCACACACACAAACACACAAACACAGACAGACACACAGACACACTCACACGTACACGTACACACACAGACACACACACACACACACACACACTCTGAGTACCCAGGGCCCTCATGTGAGGAGGGCCCAAAAAGATGCTAGAATCAATCAATAGCTGTGGATGTGGGGAGGGGCCCGTAGAAAATGAATTTCTGCAGGGCCCAGAATTCTGTGCTACGCCCCAGGTGGGTTGTCTGGGACAAATATACATCTGCTATATATTGGAGGGGACATATCCCCTTGCATCCCCCCCCAAAAAATGTACGGCCATGCTGCCACACGATGAGACCCTTCCTGAGTGAAACCTGTCGTCTCCTCGGTCCGCTGGACTCCATCGTCTCAGGTCGCCGCCGACTGAAACTGAAACCAGCGCTGGAAGAAGAAGAAGAAGAAGAAGAAGTCGAGCATGTACGGTTGGAGTGCTGTCATGAAATCCGAGCTCTTAATTTTAACAGTACAAAGCAATAAAGTGGGCCATTAATACGCCCCCGTTTCCACCTCCTCTCGGCCTTCTTCTCCGCAGCCCCGCGATGGTTTTTCCAGCGTTAAACCGTGGCGGGCCAGAAGCACCTTTGATCCTGCTCATCTGCGCGTGTCCCAGTCTGCCCAAACTTTTCCCTTGCAGCCGTCCAATCGGCCGTCTCTAACAGCTCCGTGGAGACCGATGAATGACTGAACCCAGATGAGGTGAGGGACTTCTCCAAGCCGCCCCGGGGCTGCAGCATTCATCCCAAATGCTTTTATCAGCTGCTAAATGGGATTCCTTGGCCGGTCCAAATGACCTAATATATATATATATATATATATATATATATATATATATATATATATATATATATATATATATATAGTGTCTCTGAGCGCAGAGCTGATGGAGATGGTGATGGAAGGGGGGCTCTGTTTACGGTTCAACTGTTCAGAGATGAAAAAAGCCGTGTGAGATTTTTATTGGTCCTGCTGGAACGATTGTCTTTTCCATTGGCTGCTGCTTTTGAAGATCAGACGCTGCTTTCACAAAGATCTGTGGAGTTAAACCAGGCTTAGTTTTACTCAATCGATAAGTCAAATGTCACGCTGAGTGTTTTACAAACATAGCGTGTGAAGTGCCTTCGCAGTTTTAGCAGCCTTGGAGAAAAATGTTTCTATTTGCTTTTTTAATCCAGTGTCTTCATTTTGAGCCTGATTTTCCTATTTATTTTTTTTGTCCAGTCTTGCTTCTTGTTTGTGTGTCAATCTTTGTATTAAAAAGTTGTTACACACAATTGTTAGCCCTTATCCTGGTCCTACCAGATTCTGGTACACTAGCCTGGTCCAACCAGACTCTGGTACACTAGACTGATCCATCCAGACTCTGGTACATTAGCCTGGTCCCACCAGACTCTGGTCCACTAGCCTGGTCCAACCAGACTCTGGTACATTAGCCTGGTCCTACCAGACTCTGGTACATTAGCCTGGTCCTACCATACTCTGGTCCATTAGCCTGGTCCTACCAGACTCTGGTACATTAGCCTGGTCCTACCAGACTCTGATACACTAGCCTGGTCCAACTAGACTCTGGTACATTAGCCTGGTCCTACCAGACTCTGGTCCATTTCATTGGTCCAGAGAGTCTGGCCACTCTCCATTAACAAGTGTTAACTTCCTTGAAGGCAGGGACTCTGTTGAAGTTTAAAACTATTGGATCTGCCCAGAGCCACTCTGGATCTGCCAGAACCAATCGCTAACGTTTGGTCGTGACGTAGGCTTAGCATCGCTAGCGCTAGCCTTAGCTAACTCCTTCACCACTAACGGAGCGAGCTGGAAAATCAAACTGTTCCTGAACCCCGTGGGGAGGAGGGCCACGACATCATGGCCACCAACACAATTCAGCAAAGACTGGTCTTGCTCTGGCTTTAACTTCTGGATATTCGGCAGCGTTGCCAGAATGGACCGAATGGCTTCGCTCGCTTCTTTCTCCGCCGCCATTACAGAACTACAACTCAAACTAGCGCACAACCTCAACGTCATCGTTCTCAGCCACTCCCTCTGTTCGCTGATTGGACCGGTAAAGATTGAACCGGAGAAAACCCAAGAATATACCTCAAACCTAGAGTACTGAAAGAAAATTAATTATTTATTTATAAGATTATTTTTTGGGCTTATTTGACAGGAAAGCTAGGTGAGATAGAGGGGGAAGACATGCAGGAAATCATCGCAGGTCGGACTTGAACCCTGGACCTCTGTGTCGAGGCATAAACCTCTCAGTGTATGTGCGCCTGCTCTACCCACTGAGCCAACCCGGCCACAGGAAAATGAAAATTGAGCAGAAATACGTAGGGGAGCAGAGCCAGGCTAGTTAGCCCTTGGTTCTGATGATTTATCGAGCTGTTTCAAACGTTTATCAGTGTTTTTTTGCCCCCAATGGCACTAGGATTAGGCACTGGTTATGGTTAAGGTTAGGGTCGAGCGTTTCAAACCTGAAGATCTCAACCAAATTTACTAACTAGACTTTATTTATATAGCACTTTTCATACATGCAAATGTAGCACAAAGTGCTTCATACAATATCCCCCCTTCATAGTAAAAGAAGGATACCTCAAAGTGAGTTTTCGTTGGGACTTTTTGGACTCAGGGTTCGAGAGGTTCATAAAATAAAAGCAAATCTGATAAATAACTAGGGCTAGAACCATTAAAAAGGCATTCATTCTTCTGTACGGAACCAGTGGTGAGTCCAGTTCATTGTTGTCCCGTAATCTTTTCCTCTGTGTGATGGAGCAGCAGCAGCAGCAGCAGGATGAAGCTGTGTGATGACAGATTGTTTTTCCCCCGAGGTTGATGCTGGAGGATGTGCTGGACCGCGGCGGGCCAGACGCCGTCTGTGTGGCCACATGGAGTCCCTCGGGCCGTTTATTTTCCAGTCTTTTCAACACACGTGAAGACACGAAGAGCCGATGGACGAGGACGGACCTGAAGCCCGACCGGCACAGATACAAAAGCATCTTTCTTCCTGTGTGTCACGGCTCATCACAAACTCCACCTGGACGAGTATTTTTAGAGGGGAAAGACCTCATAAGGAGCTCATTCATCAACATGGAGCTAAATTTAGCTTGACATGACATCACCAGCAGGCTGACCCAGGACCAGCGCTCAAGTTTAAGTTTCTGAGAATTCGGGCAGAAATGTACAGTAGTGGCTTTAAGACTTCACAGACAATCACTGAGTGAAACGGTACTGGAAAAAAAAGTTTGGCATTGACAACTTTAAAGCTTTAGTGCTTAACTTTTAGATATTAATGAACGTCAGTTACCTTTAAGCCGTTGCCAAATGAGTTGCTACAAAGCTAATTAAGACTATCGGCTCCACGCAACTCTCTCTGGATCTCTCAGTGTGACTATGTTCAGAAGATTGTGGCGTCCGGCGACTTTGCCGTGCAGAAACTCGAGTGAAGATAATGACCTCTTCTGAAGAGTCCATAATTTCTACACATTACCATATCATACCATATCACATTTCATTCCAATATGCATCTTGCATACTACTTTGTACTATTACTTTTTGCACTTTACATCCCACTCCATGTGTACTTGTCTTGATATTATGCGTTATTTGTATATTTGTATATTATGTTATGTGCCTATATGTATATTGTTGTCTCTATTGTACAGTATGTGTCCATATTACTATTTGTCTACTGAATGTTTACTATTACATGTCTATTTGTTGAATGTATAGAGAGTTAACACCTACCGAAGTCAAATTCCTAGTGTATGTGAGTATATTTGGCCGATAAAACAGATTCTGTTTCTGATTCTGATCATGTTTTTTTAATCCTCCGTGTCCTCCTTGGCTACTAGCAACGTGATCACAGATCGTGAATACGATCTCGTATTTTATGAAAATAGTTCACAGAAACGTGTTTCTGAAAACATTTTAAGAGAGAAATAGGCCGTGCAGTGTCTGAATCTGTCTTCATTTTTCGGATCGACAAAGGTCAGTTTAAAAGATTTTCGTCAGATTTCGAGAGGGGGCAAGCCGAGCCGAACTGAAAAGGAAAATTGGAGCGTGCTTTTGGGGCAGTGCGCGGTCACAGAAGGCTTGTATCATGTAGACGCAGGTTTTTTGTCATTACTTAGAATTCCTCATGCGGGCGGCAGAAACTACGCACTATAGCTTTAAACTTACAAACAAACAAATGTTGTGTTTTCATTCACCAAACACTCACTTTTTTTAAAGTAATTTAAATCGTGCGTTGTGTACTCGCTGGGCTCGCAGTCTTCTTTTTCTTCACTTTATTGGTGCATATATTGGCCAAGCCATCCTCACTCAAAAAACGGCCATGTGGGATTGGTTTTAAGGCGGTGAACTTCCATAGTAATTACGGTATAGCGTTAGCAACCAAAGACGTGAGGTGATAATAAGATAAGAGATAAGATATACTTTATTCTCCCCGAAGGGAAATTAGTTTTGGACCCTGTCCGTTCCGCAGCTTTACAAAGACAACACAAAATACAGAAAATACTGAACTTATTTCAGTGTTTATCAATATCCTATCTTATAGCCAAAATAATCAGTCAAGTTAAAAACAATTGATTTCTTGTATAAAATGTTCTTTTAAATATTTTTATGGAATCTAATGTGACAAGTAGCTCCCTAAAATCACTGTTTATTTCTATTGATTTCTCTACAAGCACACAACCCTAATTAGATTGGCTTGCGACTCTAACCATCGTGCTGATTGGCTGTCGGACCCCCCCCCCAGCTGCTTTTATTCCCAGCGCCCCCCTAATCAGCAGACAGGACGTAGAAGCTCCTGATTATGTCGGCCCTCTCTGCTGCATGTGGTTCTGATTTTGGACATGAGGCAAAGTGTTTTCATTGGCCGGCCGCGGCGCTCAGTTTCCTGTCACAGACACTCTTTTGTGCCTCGTCCTCTCCACTTTTATTTCCTCTAACATGGAGGTAAAGAGGCCGCTCGACTTTTCTTCATCCAGCTAATTGGGAGCCACTTTAACCCCCCCGACTCTCCGCTCGTTATGACAGGGTTAATGGCTTTAGTGAGAGGGTACTTTTTACTGGACCTGCTGGTTTTCTGCTGGGCCTCAGAACCAATTACAGTAATCAAAGCCAATATGTGGACACACATGTGGGAGCTCAGGTGTAAACCAATCTATGGAGGCTTTCTTCTGCAGCAGAATAACTCCGTTGTTTCCAACTTATTTACGCTGCAATGAGTGTAGTTCCCCCACGAAGGTAAAAACCTCCAACCGGGAGACTTCCATTAATATTTGAAGGGCTTCATAAAATAGGTTCTTGGCATTAAAAAAAAAAATCTAACGTTATAATCATCCAACCATCAGACTGAACATTGACATTGGACGAGTCTGCAGACGTCTTTCTGAATCTTGGATGTAAACTGTGACTCGTGAAATCGTTAAAGGTGAAAACTATATTTAGTGATAATGAGCTGAGAAATGTGTTCATTAAAACCCCTCTGAGGTCTTCTTAAATTCACCCTTTAAGGGTATTTGTATATTACCTCTACCCATGTATTTTATATCACAATATTCAGAACAAACTCAGCTTTGTGTATGTGAGGCCCAAATGTGTCCCGGAGCAATGTGTAAAGAGATAATTTGGCCCCAGCTTGTATCACTGAACTACTGATGCTGCACGCTCCTCTGAGGTCATTAAGGTCTGCTGACCAGCTACTCCATGTTGTCCCTAAAACGCGCCTCAAAACTTAGGGGAGATCAAGCATTCTCAGCCCCAAGGCTGTGGAATGAATTGCCTCTGCATGTCAGATTGGCCCCCAGCCTTCGCATTTTTAAATCATGACTTAAAACTCACTTTAATTCATTGGCCTTTAAACCTGCCGATGGTACCTGACAGGCCGTGCCGGGTTCGGACAGATATTTAGAAATGTCCAGGGTTCAAGTCCGACCTGTGACAATTTCCTGCATGTCTTCCCCTCTCTCTCTCTCTCTCTCTCTCTCTCTCTCTCTCTCTCTCTCTCTCTCTCTCTCTCTCTCTCTCTCTCTCTCCCCCTTTCACATAATGCTAAGGGTGGCCCAAGCAGTTATTAGGTTTAGGGGGCAATCACTTTTTCACACAGGGCCATGTAGGTTTGGATTTTGTTTTCCCTTAATAATAACAACCTTAATTTAAAAACTGCATTTAGTTTTTGCTTGTGTTAACTTTGACTAATATTCAAATTTGTCTGATGATCTGAAACATTTAAGTGTGAAATCAGGAAGGGAGCAAACGCTTTTTGACACCACTGTAGCTGTCTTATCCATTAAAGGCTGAAATGCCCAAACAAATAATCTTAAAAAAGTTCTTGGGACATTGGAGCATTTAGCTTGAAGACGTTGCAGCAAAACGTTGCACCAGATGTAGTCTATAGCCACGTTGTTTCAGCTAGACTATCAGTCCAATCTGAGTTTTCTGCTGCACGACTAAAACTACTTTTGAACGTACACATGTTCCACCAAAACCAGTTCCTTCCTGAGACTATTTAGCAGAGGCACTGTGGCTCTGTCCGGAGCTTAGAACCCACCCACGATGATTGTGATTGGTTTCGAGAAATGTCAATAAACCAGAGCACCAGTTGTTCTCCCATCCAGGAATGCTGTGTGGACTAGCTCAGACCGTCCTCCGTGGCGCTGTGGAGGAAGGTCTGGCAATGCGAGACTACACTAGATTCAACCTTTTGCCGACGATCATGTGCTGTTCTGTTGGAGGTGACCGCGTCGTCCACATTTCTTTAATTCATGGTGTCAAAACTACAAAGACACAGAAGACAGATGTTGCACCAACAACCTGTCTTCTGTGTCCTTATTTCCATCTTCTGAGCTCCGAGTTCCCACAAGTGACATTCACACCGTAAAAAAAAAGTGGTAAAATCCGGACCTGCAGCAAAGATGTTTATTTAGCCTGTCAGGTTTATTTTTAGACTACGGCGGGGTCAGAGGTCAACTCAATGAGGCTCAGCATGTGTCAGGGAGAGGAGTCTGGAAAACCAATCAGAGGTGAGGACAGAAGTCCAAAACAAAACAAACATCCTTCAGAGAAAATCTTCTTTTACTGTTGTTTTAATTCTTTACCTGCAGCTTGTATTTGTGCCGCTTAAACTTTATTCTAAAATAAAATTAGTCAGCGGCTGGAAGCTGCAACGGGCACGATCTGAAACTCTTCTTTGGACCACAGTTCGTGTGTATGTAATGTAATATAAATAGAAAATAAAATGTATTTTGTGTCCATATATGGTTACATGTACGTGTAACTGTAACTGGAGGACTCACTGATAGATCTGTGTGGCTGAAAGGGTGGAAAAACAAGTAAAAAATATGATTTAGTAAACGGAATAATCAAAAAGTGCAACTGAAAATTAGATTATCGGCCTCTGGTTGATCTGCTGCAGAATCTTTTTTTTTTGTTTCCTCTCTATTTGTATCTTTTTATCTTGAATTTATGCTCAGAAACTTCTGTGTTTCCATCCTGAAGACTATCGAGAAACAGCCTGCAGACAGACACACACTTCATTTTCTACATTCTGGTGAACTTTAGTGCAACAATTTGTGCCTTTTTTGCATCACATTATGGTGGAAATGGCTTTATTTATGGAAAGGAAATTATAATTAAAGGGGTTTTGTTCTGTAAGATATGCCTTTGGTAAGGATACTCTCAACTCACGAGTCGGTTCACCGTTTTAAGTTGACGATGGGATTTTCTCCAGATTTTTTTAACAGAATGAGCAGCAGACAAATGACCGAAAACATATTTCTTTATTTCTATAATTGTATTGTATTTCTGTAAACGTCTTTAAAGAAACAACCTGCAGACAGGTATGTAGATTGGGTTTTTCGTGAGCAATGAGATATTCTTGCATGCGAACCAGACAGTTTCTTGTGCGCACCAGAAAATGTTTTTTTTTCCATGTCCCTCCATAGTTATGGACTCAGATTTAGCAACTTCCAGTAAATATTGTGAGCAGCCGCCTAGAGGAACATGCTGTAATTTCATTTCATTTTTTATTTATTAAACAGGAAAAGATTAAAGACAATCGGGCCTGACTCAGTGTAAAACTGATTTTCAGCTGGTTCCTGCTCTGCAGAACATAAACACCACATACACAACAAAATGTCCTAGACAGAACAGTAACAAACACACAGACCAGGAGAATGAGCAACAGGGCAAAGCCATAAAGCTGACTCAATGGTCACAGGTATACCTCTCTATTAAATAGCGAGCAAATGTTAATTTAAATGATCTTATTGACGTTAAAGTTCTGATGTGCTGTGGAATGTCATTCCAGACTTTAGTGAGCACATAGAAAAAAGATCTCTGTCCATAACAATATATATGTAATATATCTTCTTTGTTCAGGGCCAGCCTGTGGCAATAAATATTCGGGGCACTGCTGTCCAAATGAGTAAAGAAAGGTTGAAGAGAATGAGAAAAAAAAAAAAAAAAACACTACAAAAACATCGGAAAAAGAAAAATGTCGGATACGTTGAAAAAACGGAGGAAGCCCTATAAAAACACTTTGTGTGGAAAAACTAAAAAAAAAAAAGACTAAAATTTTAATTAATTTAAATAAAAAAAAATAATAAAAGAAATGTCGGGGGGATGAAACTTAAATAAAAAAAAAAAAATGCGACAAAACCTGAAAACGATAAAAACGTTGAAAAAACGAAGAAAAAAACCTGAAAAATGTTTAAAAAAAGAAAAATACATTGAAAAACCAGAGGAATCCCCACACCCCCCCCCCCCCAAAAAAAACGTTGTTTAAAATGTTTAACAAAAGACAAAAACGATAACAACAAAAAATATCGATAAGAAACCCGGTAAAAGGTGCCAAAGAGCTGAGCCGTGGCCCCGGGGCAGCAGATTGGTTAGAGCCGGCTCTGGTTGGTTTTCCACATAAAGTCCGTGTAGATGTTGTTTCCACGTCGCTGCAGCAGATTCCTGCAGAGGAAACTTTGTGTTTCTGGGAAAGCCCCCGACCCTCTGACACATGCACACCCCCCCACCTCTGTAATTGCGCCAATTACTTTTCCATAACAGCCCTGAAACACTTATGTATGTGGTTAGAATAACAATTTCCACACTGAAGCTGCCGCGTTACGTTAACAACGCTGCCGCTGCACGCCACGTTACACGCTATACGCTGCCGCTGCACGCCACGTTACATCGCTATACACAAGCTGCCGCTGCACGCCACGTTAACCGCTATACTGCTGCGCTTCCACGTCCATTAGCTACACGCTGCCGCTCCACGCTCACGTTACACACGCTGCCGCTGCATCGCCACACGTTACACGCATAATAAGCGCCGCTGCACGCCACGTTACATCGCATATTGCTGCGCGCTGCACGCTCACGTTACACGTTACACAAGCTGCCGCTGCACGCTCACGTTACACAAGCTGCCGCTCCACGCTCACGTTACACGTTACACGTTACACGTTACACGTTACACAAGCTGCCGCTCCACGCTCACGTTACACGTTACACAAGCTGCCGCTGCACGCTCACGTTACACTCGTTACACAAGCTGCTGCACGCTGCCGTGTTTCTGTCATCAGTGAGCGGGTACAGATCCGAGGCAGAGAGTGTCTCTGGATGAATATAGGTTGGTAGCATTCAACAAACACATGACATCTAGTGTCAGTGTTTCTGCTGGTATACTGGCTGCTGGGGCGCCAAACTAAATACTGTCAGATAACTTTTTTGTAAAATTACTAGTGCTGTCAAACGATTAAAATATTTAATCGTGATTAATCGCATTAATGTCATAGTTAACACATTTTTATCTATCCTAAATGTCCCTTGATTTCTGTTTGTCCCATTTATTTTTTCTCATTTTAATGCTCTTATCAACATGGAAAAGTGGATCGGCTCGCTTTGGGCTTTTGTCGCCTGGCTTTGATGCTGTTAATAACGCGTTTATCTGACAGCACTAAAAAAGTTATTTTCCATAATTAAAATGCAGTTTTAACTTTTTACATGAATCATTATTTTTTATTTTTATTTTTGTGGCATTTTAGGCCTTTATTGGATAGGACAGCTTAGACATGAAAGGGGAGAGAGAGAGAGAGAGAGAGAGAGAGAGGGGGGAATGACATGCAGCAAAGGGCCGCAGGTCGGAGTCAAACCCGCGGCCACCGCAAAGGACTGAGCCTCTGTATGTGGGCACGCGCTCTACCAGGTGAGCTACCCCGGCGCCCTGAAGTTTCAACTGCCAAATATTCAAATTTCCACCAATTTTTAGCTTTTTGTGTTTACATTCATGGAAATATGTTACACATATTCTGATTTCATTATCTATGTTTTCAATTTGATTAGATTTAAATGACTGCCTTTCTTTTAAACACATTATAGATTATTATTATTTAGGGATGCACCGAATCCACATTTTTGGGTTGGGCCAAATCCTACTCAGTTTTTAGCTGTGACTGTCCTTCCTTTGCTGTACCTGAAGTTGCTGCATTTTGGCTGCTGTCTGGAGATTCCTTCGTGCACAACTCGTATTCTTTCAGATGTTTCAGACCAGATGTTGTAACAGCGGCCATGTTGTGTATAGTTTAGGGTCCTCGCCACCACCAGACCAATCAGCATTGAACAGATTGAACATGTAGCTGGACTTGAATGGTCTTCTTTTGACTGAAAGTTCTGCCAAACAACAACTTGTTCTGCTCACCAGATCCATGTCCACTTCCTCACAGCCTGCTGCATTGAACGCTCCACCTACGTAAACACCTTCATGTAATCAACGGCGCCGTCACTACGGCGACCAGCGTAGCGCGCCGAGTGCAAGCGTAGGGTTCGGTTTGGTGGGAAAAAAATACTATAGCCTGGTGAGAGCGTCCTGATCTGGCGAGCTCCAGTTCTCCACTCGCAGATCAGTCTGGCATCTTGAGATAGAGACAATTTGGAGCCGTTCGCCAAACGACCGACCAATCAGCTTTGGTTTTGAGGCGGGTTTAGGTGTGACGCAACGAGAAGCAACTGTTCAGTCTAAACAACGTGGCGGCTTCCACGGATGAGATGAGCGTAGCTATCGCAGCAAGTTTTATCCGAATTAGAAAGTATTCCTTCATTGAAAGAAGAGCAAAAAAAAAAAAGACGGCACTGGAGGCTTTTCTCGGAGGAAAAGATGTTTCTGCTCTTCTCCCGACTGGTTTTGGCAAGAGTTTGATCTGATTGGTTGATTTGGCCTGTCTATCATGACATAAACAGATGGTTTATCCAATCAGATAACCAGGATTTTCGCCCCTTCCCAAAAGTTCTCCAACGGTAAGTTCCCAGATGGATATGCCGAGCTAATGGGAAGCGATCCATCTGGTGGAGTCAGGTTAAAAAAAATTCTAAGGATCAGCAGAAACCCAACCCCGTCAAAAAGCCCAATATTCAGCCGAATCCTGGATTGGGTGCATCCCTATTATGTATTATAACATAATAAACACACTACAGATTATTATTATTATTATTATTATTATTATTATTATTATTATTATTATTATTATAAGTTAGGACTCTTTGTGTAGAACCGAGTTGGTGTAGTTGTCGTGTTGCGTCGAGCGCTATCTCTGTATCTCTAAGTCTAACATGTTATAAGAAGAAGTTTTAAAGGTCACTTCCGCCCCCCTCCTCTTCCTCACGTGTCACTAAAATAGAGATGAACTCTTCTTGTCGTGGCTCGGCATCAAACTGTGAAACATCCCATCATGAATCTTTGAACGCCGGTATGTTTCCTTGTTGCTGCTGTTCAGTTTATATTTAGGTCCTTGTTGTTTAAATCCCTAAAAAACGGAACCAGCTTTGGTCCCTTACATCTGCGTGCTGTGGGACTCGCTTCCTGTTATCACCTGATGTTTTAGGCCAAAAACACACCGGCTGCGGAAGTGCCGTGAAGCCATAGTAACCATCTAAGCGCACGGCATGAAGCTATAGGGCCAGAGGGCACTATCTGGCCCACAGCTCAGTGCAGCGCAGAGCCCGACACAAGTGTCTTTGCTAGTTTAAAGGTGCTCTAAGCAATGTCACAAGTTTTTTGTCACCTACAGCAAAACATCTCCTCACTATCTGCTAGCTGTCTGTCTCCTGAACACACTGTAAAAAACATCTCCTCACTATCTGCTAGCTGTCTGTCCCCTGAACACACTGTAAAAACATCTCCTCACTATCTGCTAGCTGTCTGTCCCCTGAACACACTGTAAAAACATCTCCTCACTATCTGCTAGCTGTCTGTCCCCTGAACACACTGTAAAAAACATCTCCTCACTATCTGCTAGCTGTCTGTCCCCTGAACACACTGTAAAATCGCGGTCTCTGTAGACAGCCCAGGTTCCACAAACAGCAACAAAAATAAACTGCGGCAACCTGCACCACCAAACATAACAAACAGTGTTCGAGCGTTCAGCCAATAACCAACAACAAGGATTTTGGGGGTGGGGAAGGCAGGGGGAGGGGACGGGATGAGGAGGAGGGAGGGGCGAGCTAGCCTCCGTTTTGTTTGAAAATACTTTGAATGTCAACAAGAAGTAACGCCACCCAACATCGCTTAGAGCACCTTTAAGACCGACCCAGTTGTCAGTTTCCCATCCAGCGCACACCGTTTAAATAGTAAATGCACCTGCACTCATCTGTGGCCCATGTCATGTAGTGTGTCTCAAATCGCGCACTTCCCGAAGTGCACTAAGGGAAGTGCACTTCGTACATTATGTACTTACTTGCATAGTGCGTAAAATTTGACGGGGGAGTATTGTCTCAAATCGCGCACTGCCTTTTGTACTTACAGGAAGTGACAATCAAAACATCTCAGTCCTCCTCCTTCTTCTTCTGTGAAGTTGTGAATTATACCCAGGGCAGAGCATTCCCACCACCTGTTGTCACCATACATTTCTGCCTTGTTCATCAAAATGAATGATTGTTTTTATTGTTGCTTGTTTTTGCACTTTATTTTATGCAACCGTAAACATCCAGGTATGATGATATTCATGCTTCTGCTCTTAATTCATTGTAAAAAAAAATAAATAACCACAGATGGCCATTTTGAGTTATTTAGCAAAATTGGAGCAATTAAAATGGTGTCCAACTGACATATAACGTTAACATATAAAATAGTCATATATGTTTATATAAAGGGTGTTTATTGCAATAGCTATTAATTACAGTGAAAATACAAGAGTGAAAGCAGAGGCAACACAATAGACATTTAAATAGATCCTATTGTTCTATTCATTGATGGCCCTGTATTTTGATGGGAAAATGATACGAGGGTGGACTTCAGACTCTCCAGGGGATCCTTTAACGGTACATCCTCGGTACGGCGTGGGACCCGTCATCGAGGCCCTTGTCTTCCTCTTTTGGCTCGCCAGCGGTACATCTGATCGTGGTTTAGCCAGAGCCTTTGCACCCTGACAGTGCACAGTGCTGTCCACAAGACCAGCAGGGAAATCCTCACTCTCCTCCCCCAGGTCGTTCTCCTTCCAGCAGAGGAGGACTTCCCTCAAGTTGGCAGCATTGTCCGTGTCCCTAACGATTATATAAGTCAGATCAGGACAGAAACAGCTCTGTTAATACGATATAACATAGCATACATTAACGTACTGTAACATTACTACTAACGTTGGCAGCTTAATGTATATTTACCAGATCACACATCTAACGCTAAAATCGTCTACAGTGAGGACAATAGTTTAAAACAAAGAACCGTATACCACAACACATGTAACGTTAGCTAGGTTATAACTTATTTGCCAGTGGTTAAACCAAAGAGTATAGCTAGAAGTACCAGTAACTTCGCCGCTGTTAGCTAGCTAAGGTTAGCTAAACCTAGCTTGATAGCACGTCAAATTACGATGCAAATAAACGTTATAATTCGCGGTAAAGAAATCATCACTGACTGCAAAATTCACCACACATACATAAACAGGTTGCGTATATGTTAAACAAGTATAGCAAAAAGACTAATGTTGAACTTACATTTGGGTCTCGCTGTCGCGTATTCGGCCGCCATTATCGAAAGTTTTTCACCTTTTGTTAGCTCCGCCCCTTCCGCTACGTAGCCAAGATGGCGACAGTTGAGTGTGGAAAGTGTCCATCGATCCACACTCAACTTTTTCACCGTTATGAGTGCACCATCCGGGTACTTGTAGTGCACTGCATTTACCACACTTCGACGAGTTAAATTTTGAGTGTACTCAAATAGTTAGTATAAGTACAGAAGTGCGCGATTTGAGACACACCAATGGTCTTACAGGGAGGTGTGTTCAGGTGCATTCCGGGCGTGCTTGTCTTACATGGAGGTGTGTTCAGGTGCATTCTGGGCGTGCTTGTCTTACATGGAGGTGTGTTCAGGTGCATTCTGGGCGTGCTTGTCTTACATGGAGGTGTGTTCAGGTGCATTCTGGGCGTGCTTGTCTTACATGGAGATGTGTTCAGGTGCATTCTGGGCTTGCTGGTCTTACAGGGAGGTGTGTTCAGGTGCATTCTGGGCGTGCCGGTCTTACTGGGAGGTGCGTTCAGGTGCATTCTGGGCGTGCCGGTCTTACAGGGAGGTGTGTTCAGGTGCATTCTGGGCGTAAGCGCTATCTTGAGGCAGCGGGAAGTGATCGCACCATTGACCAACAAAAACCTGGTCTAAAGTCAATAACGCAGCATTTCATTGTTATTTTAACAGAGCATTAGTAAAATGCTCCTAGGCTCGTGCACAGCGCACACACACTATGCTTGTTACACACACAGGGACACACAGCAGCACACACACACACACACACACATGCAGCAGATTACAGATAAGAATCACTCGTAATCTGTGTTCACGTTCACTTCTCCCGTTGGAATCAACACACACTTAGTGACACAGATACAGGAAACTACTCTGAGTCTCGGTTCTAAACCGCCTCTGGTTGTAATAACTTTATTAATACCCCTCTGTGAGCATGACATCATGGTAAACAGTCTGATTTGATTGGCTGATGAGGCGATAAGCAGTCTATTTATATACCGGCTCGCTGTGCAGCTTCTTATCTCCGTGGCGAAAGCTCACACCCATCTGAAACTCTGAGAGAGGCACGTACCAGGTCAAAGGTCACAACTGGGATTGATTTATCATAAGATACAGATCAGAACAAGTCAACTAGTACAAACTCTCAGCTTTAGTTTTGCATCACATTTTCAGGAATACTATTAACTCTTTAAACTCTGCAATAAACATGGTCCTCCAGTGCCGATACGTTGGTATTTCTGTTTATTTTGATGTCATTTCCTGGAGTATCTTCAAATCCTTCATATCCCTAAAAGCCAGTACAACCTGAGCTAAAGGGTTATTTACTGTAAGTCAATAAACCATAATAATTAATAAACATATTCAAATTGTGTCATAAGAAGGAAGAGGAGAGAGAGACTTCTCTGCATAGTCTGTCTACAACATGAGGGTTAGACAGGATCATGGAAACAACGATCGCCGGGAAAATCCTCCGATACCACCGCTAGTTATCAGCCAGTTATTGACCGGACATCACGTAACATCATGACGTCATCACAAATGTACAACATGAAAGCACGAAAGACAGAAGCATCAGCTCTCTGTTGCAAGATGAATGAACGCTCCAGCTGTTATGGTTTTTATTTTATATCCATTTAAACAGGATCATAAAAACACAAGTTGAAAAATGCAACAACAAAATAATGATGCACAGATTTTAAGGCATTCTGTTATTAAATATCTTGAAATATACTTTACAGCAAGGGTCTTAAACTTTTTTTAGGCCAATGACCCCTTAGCTGAAAGAGAGACAGAGAAGGGATCCCCTACTACTGTACATATATATTATGTTTTAATGTTAAACATACATGTGGAAGGCACAGTGAATCCTTAAGTGTACCTCTATGGCTACTTTACCTATAATAAGCTTATCTTCAATGTGCAAATTAAATGTTTTCACAAAAAGGACCAAATTATCTTTCCTAATAATAGGTTGGATTCATATTATTGTATATTTTCAGACATATTTGAACTTTTAAAAAAAGAAACTTTCAAAAACATTTTAGAAACATCATTTGGCGGCCGTCTAAGGACCCCCTGTTGATATCTCTTCTTTACACTATAGCTTCTGTAAATGGAGCATGCCATTGTTGATTGGCAATGGTTTGGGCTGAGCCCCAAATGTTTCCAATGCCTGGCTCTGTCCCCTGCCCCCACATATCTGGAACAAACTCCCAGAAAACTGCAGGTCCGCTGCAACTCTCATGCTACGTTTACACGTGGCCGGCGATTTTCATAAACGGACATTTCAACCTCTCGGTTTTCAGAAAAGTGTTTGTTTACATGTACCCGTGTGTGTGTGTGTGTGTGTGTGTGTGTGTGTGTGTGTGTGTGTGTGTGTGTGTGTGTGTGTGTGTGTGTGTGTGTGTATATATATATATATATATATATATATATATATAAAAGCCGTCAATGCAGTCAAAGGACCGCAGCGAACCCGGTAGGTGGTGGTATGACGAAGCTTAAAGCCCCACGTTAGCCAATCAGAATCCAGAAAATAGCAACAACAGCAACCAATCATTTCTCTCTCTCTCTCTCTCGGCTGCCTAAACCTCAGTTTGTCTCAGTTTACGTGCAAACAAAGTTTTCCAAAATCTCCACTTTGGCCGGAGTTTTTAGAAATAATCGTTTTCTGTCATAAAAACAGGGTTTTCGTGTCTTCCCTTCGTGTAAACGGGGCCTCAGTTCTTTTTAAATCAAGGCTGAAGACCTTTCTTATTTGAAGTTTTAAATAATTGTTCATGTCTCACACTGAAGTTGCATTGTTGAAACTGTATGAAAATCTATATAAGCATATAAAGAGAAATTAAAAAGTAAGACCGATGGGACCGGCCCGTTCTGGGAACGGCAAGGATTGCGCTTGGATTACGTGTATACAGCAACGGCTTATAGATTGTCCCATACTAGCAGCCTAAAATCTCCTATTTTATGTGCTTTTATATGTTTAACTGTTTTTAAGTAAAAAAAAAACAAAAGTACGGGCTTTGAAATGTACTTAAAGTATAAAAGTAAAAGTAGCCTTCGCGAATGACAACCACTTTTTATGCAAAGCTACCTGGACCACACACGTTACTAGAGTGCAAGATGAGAAACTTCAGTGGACATAAAAACCAGGCTCTTTATATGCCATTGTCTACATTTTAAATGGATGTCTGCCAAACATCACATATATGATTATTGTGACAGAGACTGGGACTCCAGCTTAATAAGATTCTGACTGAGTAGCAAGATATGAATTCAACTGTGATTCTGTGAGAATTCACAGATCCAGTTTCTCTTTTTAATCCGTCCCCCTTAACATTTAAAGGAATCTACATGTATGTGTGTGTGCTCAAATTTAGAAAGAAAATAAAGGATACAATATGAATTAGCCTACTAAACATAGATTAATTAAGAAGTTCCCCATACTTTTAGAGTTACACAGCACATTGGCCAGGAGTCATACTTGACGCCTCGTAGCCTATCTCAAACATCTCTCTCAGATAAGGCCAGGGATGATTGGGAATGTCTTGCTGCTTGTCTGCCTAATCTCTGGGATCTCTGTTTTCTTCATTTTCAATCATGTCGCCGTCCATACTATAGTGCTAACGTTACCACCATCAAGCTGCAATTATTTGTTGCAAATGAATGCAGAATGCGGCCGAATCTGTCGAGTCGTCTTGTAGTGGTGCGTTACAAGCACGTAGCCTACAGTATATTCCCATCCAATTAGATTGAATTCGGTCATGATCACGTGAAAATAATAACGGTAACTCCAGCGAAATGATTTGAAACTTGCTAGTGAGGACTAGATTAGGACTGGATTTAAAGCCGATGCTGGTTTCAAACTTCGCCCCCCTCCCCACCCCCAGGTGTGTCTGTAAAAACACGGACAACTTCTCTCTTTTGATGCTTTAAAACAACGTGAAGCCTAGCTAACAGGTGAAGAACACAAACAACTAAATCACTAGCTAACCTACTTTAACTGTGCAGGAACTATAGACCAATGCAACAACAGGCTTAAATGAACTGACAACGTAAGTTATACGACTTACAGTTCTCAAGGACGCTACACACCATCTCAACTGATTATCCTCCGGACAGCAGTCTCTCTTTCTTTTTCTCACTTTTTTCTGTGTAGGCGCCCGGCCCGCTGCGAGGTGTGAAGGCGCGTGTCCGCTTATTCTCCGACATTACGACCTCTTGTACAAAACTAAAGTAACGAGCCAATTTTTAAAATGTAAGGAGTAGAAAGTACAGATATTCGTTTTAAAATGTAAGGAGTAAAAGTAAAAGTCGCCACAAAAAATAGTAAAGTAGAAATATCCGAAAAATCTACTTAAGTACAGTACGAAGTATTTGTACTTACGTTACTACATCTCTGCTGAAAACACATGGTTGCGTCAGTAGATGCTCCCGTTGTTTGTGTGCCCAGCATCATGTACACAAACCCTAATACGTCCCAGACCAAGCTCAATCGTTTAAGATTGAACATTAGTCTGGTGGAGTCGGGGTCAGTGTAACACTTTTCAATTTTCTAAGCATAAACGGACATTTGGAAAAACAGAAAAATGGGTTAAAATATCCAACTTTTCATTTTTCTCCACCTTGACCAATTAAAAAATTTGATCTTTAAACTGTTTCTCCAATTTTCTGTTTTTATTCAGAGGATCAGAAATTTAGAAAATTATATAATTGCGTCTGAGCTCTAATTATTCATAATACTGCCATGGTATTCTCTCCCTCGTTCTGCCTAGCTACGCCCTGCCCCCCCCGCCCCCCCCACACTCAAAACCATCAGTTGCACCTCTGACCCCAAAGGCTATCAGTTTTTGTTTTTTGGTCCATATGCAGTTAAAGAGCTGCATATTCCACATAGTAGAGGGAGAGAACACCATGGCAGTATTGAATAATAGGAGCTCAGATGCAATTTTGTAATTTTCTAAATTTCTGATCATCTGAATTAAAAACTGAAAATTGGAAAAACAGTTTAAAGATCCAATTTTTTAATTTTGTCAACCGGTTGCTGCGCTTCGGTGGCCGCCATGTTGGATGTAAACAAAAAGCTGCTTGGTCGCTTCTCTATCGTCATCGTGTTAAACCAGCCAATAGCGCGCCAGGTGGATAAGCCAGTTTGTGATTGGTTCCCGGCAGATTTGTAACGGAAGCAGGATAGATAAACGTACAGGTTTCCAGTAGTGATGTGCGATACCACTTAATTCCTATTCGATCCGATACCAAGTAATACCCAGGCTGGCATTGCCGATACCAATACCAATACTTTTTACGTATTTTATTTGTCGTGTGTTGTGACAACTAGTTTAAAGTAAAAAAGTAGGCTGTAGGCTTACCAATTCCAAATTATAGCTGCATAATGACAAGACAATAAACTACTCTCATATTATTTAATTATAAAGAAAATCTCAGAGACTTGTACAGTAAAACAGGTTGAAAAAAACACACAAAAAAATGTGACTCTTAACCTTGTCAGAAAATATTCCATATCCATGTTTTGCTGTTCTTTACAACACATATAAATCAGGCACCCTTGAAAACCGTTAACTCAAATTGTTTTCACAAAACATTCATGTTTACAAAAAAAAATAAAAATAGGCTCCCCTGGCCAGCTTCGTCACAGAGCCGCAGTGCACACACAGCTGACCGGTGGAAGGAGAAGTAGTTCCTTCCCCTAACCGGATATAAATTATACTTTTCTGGTGACAACAAGTTACTTATGATAACATAAAAACTCACTCCAAATTACTGAATTTAAATATTGATCTTTTTATATGAGAATCGATACTAGAGCAGGAGACGTTGGGATCGTAAATATCGATACTTTAGTATCGATCCGCACATCACTAGTTTCCAGCCTGAGCTGCAGGGAGGAATCAAACCCCCGGCAGATTGGGCTGGGGTAACGCAGTCTAGGCGCGCCCAGCATCATGTAAACAAACCTAAACTTCTAATCTGTCCCTGAAACCAACCGAACACTCAGGAGAATATTAAAGTTGTATATTACAGGGCCTGGTTAGCTCAGTTGGTAGAGCAGGCGCGCTACATATAGAAGTTTACTCCTCGACCTGCGGGCTGCGGGTTCGACTCTGACCTGCGGCCCGTTTGCTGCATGTCATTTCCCCCTCTCTTCCCTTTCATGTCTTGAGCTTAGAGATGGTCCGATACCACTTTTTGCTTCCCGATACCGATTCCGATACCTGAACTTGCGTATCAGCCGATACGAGTACCGATCCGATACCAGTGAGTCATATATTTCATTATGTTTTAACAGCTGTATACTACTATCTCTGTATGGATGTGATATGATTTCTTTCTTTGTTGTCGGTCTGGCTCAGGTTAAACTCTTTGTGAAACATGAACAAACGCAAACAAGGAATGCCCCAGAACTTTCTTTATAGTTATAATGAAAAGAACATAAATAAACTACTTTAACGTAGATTTTCTTTAGGGCTTCATTACGTGGTATCGGATCGGTGCATAAACTCCAGTACTTCCCGATACCGATACCAGCGTTTTAGGCAGTATCGGAGCCGATACCGATACTGGTATCGGTATCGGAACACTCTACTTGAGCTGTCCTATCAAAATAAAAAGTTGTAAATTATATATGTTGCATGTTACATTTCTACTGTTTAGAAATGAAAGCCAGCTCCATTTCTCCTTTCCAGTCTTGTCTGCGGGTCCTTCGCCTTCTTCTCCTCCCTCCTCCTCCGGCAGAAACACGGCTGCGTTGCATTGTGGGTACACGGGGTAAGATGTAGGGTACATCGTATGTACACCCAAATTAGCATTGTGGGTATACTGGAGGAAAATCTAACCCTTGTGTTGTCCTTTGCGTCCCTGGGACCCGTGCAGTTTATTTGATGTTTTTGCATCGGCCTGGCGCTGAGCTTCAGGTCCCCCGGTGACCCTTGCGTAAGGCTAATACAAAATGGAAATAAACTAACCAAGTCCCCATGACACGAAGGACAATACAAGGGGTAGGGTACATCGTATGTACACTCAAATTAGCAGTGCATTGTGGGTACTTTTTGTAGCTTCTACTAGTGTTTTTGGCCACTTTTTGCATCATTATGAGGCGCTTTAATAGTCGAATCACCTTTTTCGATGATTTATGTTTTAGTTTTTATTAAAACATGTTTTTATTTATGTTTTAGTTATGTTTTAGGGATTCTGAACTCTCTCTCTCTCCGTGTTTTTGTCACTTTTTTAAAAGTTTTTTCGCTCTTTCTTTCAATGTTTTTGATGCTTTTTTTTTTACGTTTTGTCCATTGATTTCTTAACAAGGGTGGGGGTGGGGGGGCTATGCGCCGCCCTACCCCAGGCGTCGTGCAAGATTCGGATTTGCCGCTTTGCGCTGCGCTCAAAGTTCAAATTATTTCAACTTTGACCCAGTTGCTGCTGACCTTTGCAAAGCGCAACCAATGAGATAACAGCATGTCGTTACCTAGCAATGGGAAATGGCTTCCTTGCCACCCTTGATGACGTTTACCTTGCTCTCTGCGCCGTACCTAGTGGTGCGCAGAGAGCCTGTATCCTGTATCATGTGTAGGCGGCTTTATTCTACCTCCCCTCTTTGGGATCCTGAAGTTTGTGTCTCCATGCAGCTCCCTGGTCCTCGGTGGGACAACGTGTTGTCTGAAGTCTGCAGAGAGTCGGCGTCCTGGAGCCGGACTCGCGGCCTCTCCCGGCTCACAATCACAACAAGGAAGAGGATCTGTCAGCGCGGTGGTCCACGCCCGGAGAGAGAGCAACCCGAGCTGGGGTGGATCACACACACACACACACACACACACACACACACACACACACACACACACACACACACACACACACACACACACACACACACACACACACACACACACACACACACACACACACACACACACAGCTCTCCAGGAAAAGTACTGACAGAGATAAGAGGGAAATCTACAGATTCAGTAAGTTTCGGTTCTATCTAACTGACCCAGATAAGACCGGAGACTTTAACCCTTGTGTTGTCGTCCCTTTTTGTTTCTCTGGGTCAAACTTTCAAAGGAAAACTTTATTTCAACGTTTTTGGCCGCCTTCCAAACATTTTTGTCACTTTTTTATAAGTTTTTTTTGTCACTTTTTTCCCACGTTTTTGAAGTTTTTTTTTCAACATTTTTGTCACATTCTTCAACATTCTTTCATACATTTTTCTTCAAATGCTATAAAATTCAATGAAGGTAGTGAACTGATCATTTATTTTACCATCCATGTTATTTTCCGTGACAATTTGGTTGAAAGAAAACCAAATTTCTGATATAGAAACTTTTAGAAAATGGGTCAAATATGACCCGAAGACATCAAGAGACTTCAAACACGGACTCCTAACGTGTATAATAACTGCTGGATTACCTTTCTATCCACGCAGATACTAAAACGTCCCACAAAGCATGAATCTAGATTCATGTTGTTTTTAATCCAAACTAAATATTCAATCTGTCATTACACTTTCCTACATGCACACCAATATTCCACTATTATTCTGACAATGACAATATTCAGAATTTGATACGGGTCATTTAAACAGCATATTCTGTTTGGATATTCAGAATAAGGCCTTTTTTTCCAAATATTGTATTTTCCTGATTAAAATGTGCTGTATATGTAGGTAGGATTGTGAAGATCCAGGATTTAGCCAAATAATTTGAACATTGACAACTTCTCAGTCCCTCCCCCCTTTCCACTAAAGCCCAAAACGGTCTCCTAAGCCCCTCCCCCCACAAGGGAGAATGAATGCGTGTGCATGAGCAGTGATTGACATGCAGTTAGACGGCTTACGGCTTCTTGTCTGTTTACTGCTTACGGTCAGCTGTGTGTGTTGCTATGGTTAATGTACAGTACAGGCCAAAAGTTTGGACACACCTTCTCATTCAATGTGTTTCTTTATTTTCATGACTATTTACATTGTAGATTCTCACTGAAGGCATCAAAACTATGAATGAACACATATGGAATTATGTACTTAACAAAAAAGTGTGAAATAACTGAAAACATGTCTTATATTTTAGATTCTTCAAAGTAGCCACCCTTTGCTTTTTTTGATAACTCTGCAAACCCTTGGTGTTCTCTCAATGAGCTTCATGAGGTAGTCACCTGAAATGGTTTTACCTTCACAGGTGTGCTTTGTCAGGGGTTCATTAGTGGAAGTTTTTCCCTTATTAATAAAAAACAGCAAAGGGTGGCTACTTTGAAGAATCTAAAATATAAGACATGTTTTCAGTTATTTCACACTTTTTTGTTAAGTACATAATTCCATATGTGTTCATTCATAGTTTTGATGCCTTCAGTGAGAATCTACAATGTAAATGGTCATGAAAATAAAGAAACACATTGAAGTGTGTCCAAACTTTTGGCCTGTACTGTACACAAACCCAAGCAGCCGACAGTTTGCAGGGGCTGCAGACCTGATTTAAGAAGGAGAAACACAGCAACTTTTAAACATTACCAAAGACTTGGATATCAACAGGTTTCTGGATATGAGGCGACCTTTTCTAGAAGCTTGTTGAATGGCGGCGGAGAAAGAAGCGAGCGAAGCCGTTCGGACCGTTGTGGCAACGCTGCCGAATATCCAGAAGTTAAAGCCAGAGCAAGACCAGTCTTTGCTGAGTTGTGTTGGGGGCCATGATGTCGTGGCCCTCCTCCCCACGGGGTTCAGGAACAGTTAGATTTTCCAGCTCGCTCCGTTAGTGGTGAAGGAGTTAGCTAAGGCTAGCGCTAGCGATGCTAAGCCTACGTCACAACCAAATGTTAGCGATTGGTTCTGGCAGATCCAGAGTGGCTCTGGGCAGATCCAATAGTTTTAAACTTCAACAGAGGACCCGCCTTCAAGGAAGTTAACACTTGTCAATCGAGAGTGGCCAGACTCTCTGGACCAATGAAATGGACCAGAGTCTGGTAGGACCAGGCTAGTGTACCAAGACCAGGCTAATGGACCAGGACCAGGCTAATGGACCAGAGTCTGGTAGGACCGGGCTAGTGTACCAGAGTCTGGTAAGACCAGGCTAGTGTACCAGGACCAGGCTAATGGACCAGAGTCTGGTAGGACCAGGCTAATGTACCAAGACCAGGCTAATGGACCAGAGTCTGATAGGACCAGGCTAATGGACCAGGACCAGGCTAATGGACCAGAGTCTGGTAGGACCAGGCTAATGGACCAGGACCAGGCTAATGGACCAGAGTCTGATAGGACCAGGCTAATGTACCAGGACCAGGCTAATGGACCAGAGTCTGGTAGGACCAGGCTAGTGTACCAGAGTCTGGTAGGACCAGGCTAATGTACCAGTACCAGGCTAATGGACCAGAGTCTGGTAGGACCAGGCTAGTGTACCAGAGTCTGGTGGACCCAGGCTAATGTACCAGTACCAGGCTAATGGACCAGAGTCTGGTAGGACCAGGCTACGTGGAAACAGCTTAGTCGGAATATTGTCTTTTTCAGAATAAGGACAAAAAACATCCGGCTCCGCCCCAGTTTAAACTGAGGGAGGTTAATTATCTTAGAGACGGGCTGATGCAGAGAGAGATACTGCATCAGCCGGTTAATAATAGAAAGGAATTAAGGGACCTCCACCCCCCCCACCCCGACTGGTACCAGTAAATCAATTTCTCTGTTTTGGGGTTTCTTGTAAAGACTTGATGTACCTTCATCCTTGGAACAGATGCTTATCTGATGATTTGAAGACTAATTATATCCTGTGATTTCCCCCCCGATGACTGATCTCTGTTCAGTTTGTTCTGCTTTCCATCGTGACCTCAACTTGTTGTCTCAAACATTCATTTATACATTTCTAAAAATAGGATCTTTTTCTTGCATGGTAATTACTATCTACCAGTGGTTCCCAAACTTTGTCACGTGAAGGCCTCGTTAACGGACACAAATTAGACCACGGAAACCTCAGTTGTTAAAATTTCAACCTACCTGATTGGACTTTTGCTTTCATTATTTCATGTGTGAAACCATTGGAGGGGCTAAAACAGGGGAGCTAAGTTCATGTCCTGGAAAAGTTAAGGAGAAAACACAAGACTTTCACCCAGGAAACAGGTGTTCATGTCCTGAAGAAGTTAAGGAGAAAACACAAGACTTTCACCCAGGAAACAGGTGTTCATGTCCTGAAGAAGTTAAGGAGAAAACACAAGACTTTCACCTGTGTCCTAACTTCCGACTTCCAGGCTTTTTATTTCGTCTAAATTTGAATGTGGTTAACGTTAGTGATAGTGAGATGCTTGCTCCAGTTACGTTTCTAGTGATGAATCAGCGAAAGCATGTTTTATTTCTCTGATTCACGGTTTTGTCCGAGGCGCTCCCTCTCTTCAGTCACTCTCTAGCTCGTACGTTGAGCCGTTAAAAGTTTGTAACAGAAATAAAATGGATTATGGATCATTTTATTGTAGCTGACTTCTCTACTGGCTGTTGAAACAGATGTCTCTTAAGGCGGTTACACACCAACCAGACGGCCAACCGTCGGCAGAAAATACGTCTCCATAGCAGCAGGCGGCGCTAATCTGTATTGTTGCCCAAAAAATGAAAACCGGCAGCTGATTGGATGAACGCGTCACGTGGGTCTGGTTTCTCCAGAAATTCAAAGCCAGACTGTCATGGCGGCTCGTTCAGAATACGATTTCATATCGTACTAAAATAGTTCACCGAGACATGTTTCTGGAAACATTTTAAGTGAGAAACAGGCCGTGCAGTTATTTATGATCAACAAAGATTTTCGTCAGATTTTGAGAGACTCTAGTCACGCTCAACCTGTTCGCCGTTTCCAGGTGAGTCCCGACTGAACGCCGACGGCCCCTCCGACGGACGATGGCACGGGACACACCGAACAGACTCGAGTCACCGCCCTCGCCCAACACATTCTCACACCCAACTCGTAAAATAAGGATGTTCGGTCAGGAGCCTTTCTCGTTCTTATTTGACGTTAATAGTCTCCTTTAGCGTCTCGTGTAAACGTGCTTGGTCGCCACTATTTCCGTCCCTTTTTCGTCGCTTTTGACGCGCTTGGTCGGGACGGGTGAACGGAATCGCGGAGGTTGGGTTTAGGAGAAAAACAACGGGGAAAGGACACATCAAAAGCCGGGAAACACACGCCGGAGACGGGGAAACAGAACGCCACACGCGGGGCGCGAACCCGAGTCTCCTGAGTGAAAGTCCGGTGTTTTACCCATCCACCACCCCAACCACCGTCCTTACGCAGCAATTTCCCCTTACATACCACTCGCTAAATCTCATCCAACTGCGGCTCTCCCCAGCACGTTACACAAATACGCCGAAGGGTGCCTTTTTCGTCGCATCAGACGCTGAAGGACACTGACCAAACGTACTTATTTTACGAGTTCGGAATGAGAACGGGTTGCCTCGCGAGACTGTCAGACAGCCGATTATCGGGTTAGTGTGTCGGCGCCTTTACGTTCTGAAACCAGCCTCTGGAGACTGGACCAGCTGAGTCGCAGCGACACCATCAGCTGGTTTGAGTCGAGCTCAGATGGGCCGGTTCAGACCGCTGAAACTTTTCTCTGTGACGTTCTAAACCGGTTTCGTCTCGTTGCAAATCTGTGGTCTGAACGGAGCTCCTGCCTGTGTCAGATCCTATTTTTAGAAATGCATAAATGGCTGCTTGAGACAACAAGTTGAGGTCACGATGGAAAGCAGAACAAACTGAACAGAGATCAGTCATCGGGGGGGGAAATCGCAGGATATAATTAGTCTTCAAATAATCAGATAAGCGTCTGTTCTGAGGATGAAGGTACATCAAGTCTGTACGAGAAACCCCAAAACAGAGAAACTGATTTACTGGTGGAGGTCCATTAGTGAGGAGCGCTGAGAGACTCACCCAAAACATCCGAAAAACTCTGAATATATCCTCCGCTCAGCGTGAAGTCATCTCTCTATTATTAACTCTGCTGATGCAGTATCTCTCTCTGCATCGTCTTTCAGATAATTAGACATTAACCTCCCTCAGTTTGGATCAGGCAAGGCAAGGCAGCTTTATTTATATAAACAGAAACAGAAACACGGCAAACAGATAAAATACGAGAATAAAAGTTACAGTGCAGTATAAGAAATGAAACATTAACGAGCAGTTAAGTAAAGAAGTTAAATCAGTACTTCTACTTTTACCAGAGTATTTTTAACACAAGTATCTGTACTTCTACTTAAGTACGCGAAGTGAGTACTTTTGCCATCTCTGGTTTTCAGTGAGTGTCCGAAATCTGGTTTGGTCTTTCCCTATATAGGTCACTCTTTACCAAATGTCAGAATGTGACTTTAGGCAGCTTTTCATTTTGTTCCCAACGTTGCATGTTCTGGTTAATTGCCCAGTTTGAGTTTTAGCAGTGTGTGTTTTAGTTAGTAGATGTGTTGCATGTTCTTACAGTTGTTATTTGCATGGGTTCGTGGATTTGCTGTGTTTTTCTAATTGTTTGTTTGACTTGGAATTAGGATTTATGAGAAGCAGCTGTGATTGCCTGGACCCTCCCCCCCCCACACAGGATCTAATGATGTGGATGTTAAAGGTGGACACGAAATAGGTGCAGGGGAGGACAAAGAAAGAGAATCCCTGATGTGACCTGCCAGAGGACAGTTGTGTTTTTAAGTTTTTTTTAGTCATTCTTTTATTGTTGTGCAGAAGTAACCGGTTTAATTTAATAAAACCAAATGAAACACACACACACACACACACACACACACACACACACACACACACACACACACACAGCTAAAACTCAAACTGGGCAATTAACCAAAACATGCAACGTTGGGAACAAAATGAAAAGCTGCCTAAAGTCACATTCTGACATAAACACTATAGAGGGAATAGTGAGCGAGTGAATGAGGGAACGGTTTCTGATGGTGCGTTCATGCCACCTGGGAATATTAGGGATGACGTTGTTTTTCCGACTGCCAGCATTCATGTGCTTCACTGTCTATTTCAATCAGGAGAGATTTCGTTGCAGATATGCAAACATTTATTTGTAAGTTAAAAGTGCAAAGTAAGGAGGTACGTAACTTTGGAGATTAGACTCCATCGTAAAAAAGGTGTAAATATATATATTTTTGAGGTTTAGGAAAACCCAAACATATCCCCCGATGGAGCCTAGACACTGGTGGTGGCGACTAAAAACCCGAAACCGGACGAAAAGCCAACAGGGAGCCGTCGGCCGGAAGAAGACAGAGAACACAGAGGTTGAAAAAGCCTGGAGGTGGTCTGAAAATACAACTGACAGAAGCAGGAGAGAGAACAGACACGGTAGTCATTCTGCGATTGGCTTGACCATCCGTGCCTGATTCTGATTGGTTTACACGAACATCATTCCCACAACCCAGCTGGTGAGTTTAAGAGAAGAGTGTAAACGTTAATGAAGTCTCCCTGACAGAATTTGCGCTGAGCTACATTCGGGGTCGGGGGAAAAAAATCAATACAGCATAGTATTGTGATATTTTCCGTGGCAATACTGTATCGATACACAGACGCCAAGTATGGATCTATTATTATATATGTGTTGGTAATTTTGTCTGCTTGACGATCCCATTTTGCAGCAATAAAATTGAAGTGAGCTGAACAAACAGGGAAATGTGTCTTTTTAGATGAAACAGATGTTGACAAAATTTCCTTTTAGGGACATCATTTTGAAATTGGGAAAGTTGGAAAAAAGGTAATAAATTGCAATAAATAGCAGAATATTGCAATATGTTTAAAAATCGCAATAATATCATACTGTGACATAAGTATTGTGATGATATCGTATCGTGAGACCTCTGGGGATTCCCACCCCTATACTGTCTATGCGTGTTCTTCTTCTGTTATATCGGCGTTTGGCATAACAACTTGTTGCATGACTGCCGCCAACGGTTGGCCGTAGCCGAGAGCATCAGGTGGGTGAAAACATGGAGGCCACAATAACAAAATATTTGCTGCGGTTTTCTTATGCGAGCGCCTACTTGACTTGAATTGGTTTACTTGTTACTGGTAATAGCACACAACTTTTATAACTAATTTAAGTTACTCTGTTGAAACCAATAGACGACTACAACCTAAAGCGATAGCACCTTGTGGATGTTGGCAAAATATATTACATGCATGAGTGAATGTTCTATATTTAGGAAAAGTTTCTCACCCTTCAACGCATTTGAGCGATCGTCGGCCAAGTTTCTGTACGTCAGATTTCAACAACGCGTCACCAACTGGGAAACTCTGTGAGCAAAATCTAGCCGCTGTTTCCCACCTCTGATTCCCACAAGAAGTGAACGTGAATGATGACGTTTTCACTGGGAAAAATGTTTTTTCCTATGCCCATGAACGCACGGTAACACAGCTCCAGTCTCTGCAGCCGACAGCTGGACTCATTTCATCTCGTTAACGCCTCCAACCAATCAGCAGCCACACAGCTCGTTAGTGGACACAGCTGCTGGACGTTTGGGGACACACAGACACCAATGTTAACGTCCATTTACACTCAGAAAATACTAAAATAAACAAGATGATGATTTAAATTTCAAAGAAACTTAAAACAATTAGCGGCAGGTTTTAACCGCTTGTGTTTTATCATTTGATTGATTTGATTTTATGCAGCGAGAATCAACAACAATCAACGATCATGTTATATGACCTAAATTAAGGGTGTAACTTTGGGTTCAACAGTGGGGGGGGTGGTGAGAGCTCCAACTATCTAGGCAAGTCCCGGGGACATGTCTGCATGGATTTAAAAAAAGACTTAACCTTGACTCACTTAAATTTGATCCATTTTCAAAGTTTTTTATGTCAGAAATATGGGTTTCTTAAAACCCAAATAGACCTTTTTCACGGCAGACATGTTGACATGTGATAGTAGGAAAAGCACAGGTGTGTTCAAAACCATTACTGATGGCTGCATTCCACTTAGGAGAGGTCCTGGTATTAAACCATTACTGATGGCTGCATTCCACTTAGGAGAGACCCTGGTATTAAACCATTACTGATGGCTGCATTCCACTTAGGAGAGGTCCTGGTATTAAACCATTACTGATGGCCGCATTCCACTTAGGAGAGGTCCTGGTATTAAACCATTAATGATGGCTGTATTAATTCCACTTAGAGAGGCCCCTAGTATAAAACCAAAAATGATGACTGTATTCCACTGGAGGTGCACTGAATCACTGCTGACACGTTTACACGTGGCCGGCTATTTTCATAAACAGACATTTCAACCTCTCCGCTTTCAAAAGTAACATCGTGAACAGTTGTCAGTTTTCAGAAAAGTGTTTGTTTACATGTACCCGTGTTTATATGCCATCAATGCAGCCAAGAGCACGCCAGACCTGTAGGTGGCGGTGTAACAAGAAGCTCAAGCCCACGTTAGCCAATCAGAATCCAGAAAATAGCAACAACAGCAACCAACCACTTCCTCTCTCTCTCGGCTGCCTAAACCTCAGTTTGTCTCAGTTTACATGCAAACGTGCAAACGAAGATTTAAAAAATCTCCACTCTGGCCGGAGTTTTTAGAAAGACTCGGTTTCAGAGGAGAATTCTCCGTTTGCGTGTAAACGAAGGACAGAAACGAAGGGAAATGTCTCCGTTTGTAAAAATAACCATGTACGGTTAAACAGGGTCTGGGACACTTGATGGAACTGAGCCATCGTTAAGGTTATCACTGTCAGCTGTGCTTTATGACAAGTCAACATGTCTGCTGTGAAAAAGCGTCCATTGAGCGGAGACGGGAACCAGAGGCGTCTGCAGACACTTGAGCACCGCCTCGGTGAAAAGATGTGAAACACCTTTCAGACGGACGCTTTCTGGCTGAAAAAATAAAGAAATCTCAGGACGATGATATTGAAGCTGAGCAGGTTGTGGCTGAAATGCCCAACGTTGACAACAAGACAAAATGAATCACAACCGCTGAGGCGTTGCTTTTATTTTGGCTCTGAATGGAGTCTCTCTAAACGTGGAGCTTTAAATCACTGGTTCGCAAACTTTTTTCCAATAATGTTTTAAGCCATGTACCCCCTAACCAGCATTAATCATTTTTGGTAGAAAAACAAAGTCTCTATAAAGAGGAAGAATACAGCGAGGTCAGAGATGGATTTACTAAACAACAGCCTTGGACCTGGAACATGTTTAGATGATGATGGAGAAAGGAGACAAAAATTTGGAAAAATATGGTAGAAAGAAGGAAGGAAGGCAAGAATAGGTTGAAAATAGTAAAAAAATTAGAAAAAAAAACAGTAGAAAGAAGGAAGGAAACACATTTCCTGCATGTCTCTCTCTCTCTCTCTCTCTCTCTCTCTCTCTCTCTCTCTCTCCTGTCAAATAAAGGCGGAAAAGCCCCCCCCTCCAATATGTCAGTCAGACATATTGGTCTCAAACCAGAACAAACTCATTAATAGTGAAGCTGCTGATTGATCCGGACTGACTCCACATCCCTTCTGTCATCATTCACCAGGTCAGGGCTTCGGAAACGGGCCATTCATCCCGCAGGGATCCTGTAAAACACATCCAGGGACAGGAAGCGGGAGGCATTCTGACTGTATAGGAGCTTTGTGCGTCTAAGTACATCAAGAAAAAAACTCTTCTGAGGAAGGTGAAAGTGGAAATAATTACACACCAGTCTGAGTTTTCTCACGGCTGCAGCCCGCCCACGAATCACAGCGGAAAAACACCTCCGACGTGCCTGAAAGGCTGCGAGTTTAAAGAGTACAGCCGCGGTGTTTTATCCCCAAAATATATCATATCTGCAGTATCTTATCTGCTCTGTTATTGCCAGCTCAGTACATGCAAAGTGCGTTTTTAAAAAGACACCAAATTTCCTAAAATGAACATTGATGGTTCTATAAAACGCTCTTTTCAAGTAAAATGAAGGATCAGTTCACTACTTTTATTGAATTTTGGGGTGTTTCAATTCAATTTTATAGCATATTATTGCTTTTTAAACTAAGAAATTAGGTTTATTGACCCTAAATTCCAAGAATAAGTGTAAAACTCGTGGTATAAGTTGGTAGTAGTGGGAATGTAATGGCATGAAATGTAAAAGTAACAAAATGAAGTGACAATCAGTCAAACAAAGTGACAAAAAAGGCAACAAAAATACAATAAAAGCATCAAAAATTTGAAAAAAAAAACATTGAAAAAAGTGACAAAACAAAAAAATCAACAAAAACTACCAAAAGCTTAGCCTGACCAGCCAGCCCCAAGTCCAGATGTTGGGTCTGGGAACTCACCATTGACAGGGCTCAATCCAAGGGGCAGGATAAACGGTTGTCTTTCAAATTATCTCTGCACAAATAGGATAGCACTACAACCAACCAGAGCAACGTTAGCTGATAGATTAAACTTTAGACTCCGAACACATCTTCCTTTTTTAAGAATGACTTCAGTGCCGTTCTTTGTTCTTTTCTCAAAGAAAAGTTTAAAGGGATACGCCACCGTTTGTTGAAACAGGGTTCATCACGGTCTCCTCTAGCTGTAGATAGGTGGGGTCTCCTCTAGCTGTAGATAGGTGGGGTCTCCTCTAGCTGTAGATAGGTGGGGTCTCCTCTAGCTGTAGATAGGTGGGGTCTCCTCTAGCTGTAGATAGGTGGGGTCTCCCCTAGCTGTAGATAGGTGGGGTCTCCTCTAGCTGTAGATAGGTGGGGTCTCCTCTAGCTATAGATAGGTGAGGGTCTCCTCTAGCTGTAGATAGGTGGGGTCTCCCCTAGCTGTAGATAGGTGGGGTCTCCTCTAGCTGTAGATAGGTGGGGTCTCCTCTAGCTGTAGATAGGTGGGGTCTCCTCTAGCTGTAGATAGGTGGGGTCTCCTCTAGCTGTAGATAGGTGGGCCAACACATTTTTTGTGCATGCTTTGTTTTAGTCCGGTGCAACACCGGCAGCGCCGCCGCTAGTTAGCTTAGCGTAGTGAATGGAATCCTATGTTGCCGGTTAGCATGTTGTGAGTAAAAGTGAGCCAACAAAAGACTAAAAAACAACCTAATTTCTTGCACTGAGACAAATAATGCGTTGGCCCCCCTATCTACAGCCAGGGGAGACCGTGATAAGAACTATTTCAACAAACTGTGGAGTATCCCTTTAACTCCAAGTCTTCCAGAGTCGCGGCCAAAGCCGATTCCAGAGACCTCTGTTCTCCAGCAGCAGCAGCCATCTTCTTTGTTTTCAAGTAGCAGGGAATTCACGCGCAACCGCCGCAACTCTGCCGTCATTATGTTAAGCCCCGCCCATTGAGTCTATACACAATGTGATTGGCCTGACTAGAGTTTGGTTTTTCCAGAGTTGCTAGACTGACCCTGTCTGCAAATTACATTTGCTGCCACTAGAGTGTGTCTGGAAAAAAATGCAAAACATTTTTGAAAAAAGTGCTAACATTTCTTTAGCCGGGAGGAACACACAAGGGTTAAACTGATATTTATCCAGAAATTTAAGCTCCATGTTGACGCTTCACAGTGCTGGAACAAAAAACCTGCAGATTTTTAGTTCCTCTTAAAGCAGATTATAAAAGGTGATTGATGTGTTACATGTAGTCTGATTACATGTGTACATGTAGTCTGATTACATGTGTACATGTAGTCTGATTACATGTGTACAATCACTCAGCTTCTCTTTCTGTCTCCATGATCTGGTTTATTTTCTCTCAACTCTGGCGTCTGTCTTCTTTTCTGTGGAAAGTGTCTTCCATCAATTAGCTATCCAAACAGCATTTTACATAACAGACTAATTGAATAATTGCGCCCCAATTAGCAGAACAAACGCACACTTTCAGGCACGTTAATGGGATTAACGAGCCGCACTTGAGTGTCTGACGTTTCCGTCTTGTCCTCGTAACGAGGCTGCGCAGATGATCGGCTAACGGCGCGGACACGCTAACGGAACTGAAGTCCGTCCAAGAGCAACCGGCAGTGTCCGGCAGACCTGAACAACAACACACACACACACACGCATTTCCAGGCCACCAAAGAAGAAGAGGAGGCTTCGGCCGGCTGCTCCGTCCGTCTGGAGGAGCTAATACAACCTGAGCTGATTCACTTAGAGGGGAGATGCTTTAGTTTCTGTTATGTAGTCAGTCTAAAAATAAAAACCCAGAGGATAGAGCTGGATAGGTTAGTTTGCACGCTCGTTATGCTAACAAAGTACTGCTGGGCTCCGCACATCATTGTGTCCTGTATTCCTCCTCAACGCTAGGAGACAGTTTCAATGGTTCCAGATTATTTTCAAATGCATATATCTTAACTATCCACCCTATTTGAAACAATACCTAACACCTTACCAAACAATTTTTAGTTTAAAGCGCCCATATTATGCTCATTTTCAGGTTCATAATTGTATTTTAAGGTTTACATGGTTTAATTTTCAAAAAACACCATATTTTAGTTGTACTGCACATTGCTGCAGCTCCTCTTTTCACCCTGTGTTCAGGTCTCAGTTTTAGCTACAGAGTGAGACCTCTCTTCTTCTGTACTATCTTTGATTGCACTCGCACATGCTCAGTAGCTCAGATCGCAGCTCATGTCAGCTAGCTCCATAGACTGTAAAAGAAAGGCTGTTTCTCCAACTTCAGTCAGTTCCAAGGCAGGATCAGCTGGGAGACTTCTTCTAAACCAGGGCACACATGGAAGTAGTTCTTCTGGAGATTATGGTGAACTAGTGTGTGTTGTAGCAGCACTTTGCCATTAAGAACGAGCTAGCATGCTAACGGTTGTGGTTAGCCAGCTCGTTTCGGCTAGTGACGTAGAAAGCCGTGCAGATGTTGACCAGCTCACCAGGAGACTGAAGGCAGGACACATTCAGAAACCAGATCTCACTCAGAACACCATGGATGGGTTTATTTCAAAGTTTGTATGTGTGTGGAAGCACCAGAGACAAAAGAATAACACCCAAAAATCACCACAATGTGATTTTTTTCATAATATGGGCACTTTAAGACACGCTGAATTTTGATCTTTTAATTTTCAAAGAAAGTGGCAGGCGTTCATTTAAATTTAAAGCCCCCTTCGACTGAAATAGCTTGCCTGGGTCACTAAGATTAATCACATCTTTGAGATCCTTCAAGACAGCTTTGTTCATCTACTTCCAAACAAACAATATGTCACTCTTCCAGTCAGGAGTGCAGAACAAACACACTTTATTGTGACTCAACAACTACAAACTCACAACTAGCGACAAACCGACAAGAGACAAAGGAACACAGGGGTGTAGAAAATACACAGACCAATAAACAGAAAGAAAGGGGATTAGACAAGACAGTAACGAGCAACAGGTGAGAGTAGAAACGGAGGGAAACTAACGAGACAATTGGGAACAGGTGAGAACAGAACTGGAGGGAAACTAACAAGAGAGGAAGTGCAGACCATATAAGGGGAAGGGCGGAGACAAG
>NC_053134.1:1921619-1924119 GCF_010015445.1 Perca fluviatilis
ACTGGTCCACAGGGAAGCACTTTGAGTCAGAGAAGTCTGAGAAACGTCTCGACGTGTCCCGTTGGATCCCGGCGATAAAACCACCGAGCGTCTTTGTGTGGAGCTGATTTCTGTTTCCTGTCAGGCGAGCGGCTCACGAATAAGGGGAAATGTTGCTGCTAAGCGAGCGCTAACAGTCGGATCTGGCTCGTAAACATGCCGCTGGATATTAGAATTTAATTTAGCGTCTGAAGCGGCAGCTCCAGGCCCATTTTCTCGGCTGTTTGCTTTGGAGCGAGCGGCGCGTGCCGAGCGCTGGAGTCAGCCCCGTGGATGTGTAATGATTTTACATGTTTACCACCGAGGCTCAGTCAGAAGAAAAGTTATCCACACATTGTTACACACACACACACACACAGAGTTACATACACACACACACACACACAGTTACACAGTTACATACACACACACACACACACACACACAGTTACATAGTTAGATACACACACAGTTACATACACACACACACACACACACACACACACACACACACACAGTTACACAGTTACATACACACAGTTACACAGTTACACACACACAGTTACACACACACACACACACACACACACACACACAGTTACATATACACACACACACACACAGTTACATACACACACACACACACACACACACACAGTTACACACACACAGTTACACAGTTACATACACACACACACACACACACACACAGTTACATAGATACACACACACACAGTTACATACACACACACACACACACACACACACACAGAGTTACATAACACACACACACACACACACAAGTCTGCCTGCCTCTATGGGAATCTAACATAGGGTGTAGTGACTTTAGTGTCCAGTGGTGTAGACATTAATGTCTGTGTGTTGAGTTATTTTGAGGGGACAGCACATTTACACTGTTATACCAGCTGGACATTTAATACTTTACATTGGAGCAAAGGGTCATTTCTTCAGTGTTGTCCTATTAAAAGATATAATGAAATATTTACTAAAATGTGAGGGTGAGATACTGTAGATCCTCATTGGCTAGACAACGTGGGAAGAACCGTCTGGAATGTCGAATCCATCCTTGCACAGCTGCAGCGTCCACTTGGTCACAATGAGGGGTACCTGAGATCGTAAACCAGGGGTCTCAAACTCATTTTCCCAGAGGGCCACACTGGAAAAAGTGAATCCCACCGAGGGCCAGACATGAAGAGGTTATTGACGTGCTTTTGTTATTGCATGTAAATTTTTTTTAAACATTTTTTTTTAGCTTTTATTCCTCATTTATGGTGTTTTTCTTCAGACCTTTTTGTGGCTTTCTCAGACATTTCTCACCTTTTGTAAATTTGTTGCTTTTTCCGACATTTTTGTTGACATGAAGTCCTACAAAAGTCATCAAAAAAAGAGTTCCTTAACCATCGTAGAATTTAGCAAATCAAGCAAAACAATGATACCTTTCTTTTTAACAACAACTTGTTCTTTTTATTTATTTATTCTGTTTATTGATCCCCAGTGGGGAAATTACAATTTACACTCTGTTTGTTAGAAATCACTACACAGCTGAAATACACACAGACATGCTCAGGACCTATTCATGCACAAATGGAGAGAAGTCAGAGTGGGGAGCTGCCCATGGAAAGGTGCTCCGAGCAGTTGGGGGTTCGGTGCCTTGCTCAAGGGGTCACCTTGGCAGTGCCCAGGAGGTGATCTGGCACCTCTCCAGCTACCAGTCCACCACCACCACATGCAGGATCTCTTCAGCATCCACAACCTGGTCTCACGGCAGTTTGTGAAATGGTCACATTCTTTTTTTAACATTTAAAAACATGTTAAAGTATATATATTTTGATATGTACAGTACAGGCCAAAAGTTAGAACACACCTTCTCATTCATTGTGTTCTTTTTATTTTCATGACTATTTAATAGATTCTCACTGAAGGCATCAAAACTATGAATGAACACATATGGAATTATGTACTTAACAAAAGTGTGAAATACCTGAAAACATGTCTTATATTTTAGATTCTTCAAAGTAGCCACCCTTTGCTTTTTATTAATAAGGGGAAAAAACTTCCACTAATGAACCCTGACAAAGCACACCTGTGAAGGTAAAACCATTTCAGGTGACTACCTCATGAAGCTCATTGAGAGAACACCAAGGGTTTGCAGAGTTATCAAAAAGCAAAGGGTGGCTACTTTGAAGAATCTAAAATATAAGACATGTTTTCAGTTATTTCACACTTTTTTGTTAAGTACATAATTCCATATGTGTTCATTCATAGTTTTGATGCGAGAATCTACAATGTAAATAGTCATGAAAATAAAAAGGAAACACATTGAATGAGAAGGTGTGTCCAAACTTTTGGCCTGTACTATAAGTCCCAGGACCAGCCAAAGAAGGAAAAAAAAGTGCGACTTATAGTCCAGAAAATACGGTATTGTTCACTTTAGCACTGTGATGTAGCACACTGCACGCGT